>NC_080712.1:15672645-15870145 GCF_019097595.1 Hemibagrus wyckioides
CTGCTTATTTACAATGTCTTTGTTGGTGTTTGAGGGATCAGGGCAGTCTGCTCTGGCAGAAGGAAGGAGAGACTAACACACAAACATTACAAACTTCTGTGTTGTTGCCCAATTACCATGTGGACTTTGCAAATGAGATTTTGCTCTCTCTTTCTCTGTGGACAGTGCCTTCTGTTGAGTCTAAAACCTCCTCTTTTCTTTTACGTTGGTACACTGAAACATTCACGCAGACAAATACAGACACCGACGAGCCATTCACATCAATGACACACTCAAGTTCAGACACATCACAGACCTGCTGTAAAAGAGCCCAAGCTCACGAAAATGCACAGTTTCTTGGAGTGTTGCCAGGTGGACTTGTTTGAAAAGCTTTCAGTTCGGAGTCACTTTTTGGTGTCAGTCGGTGAGGCAAAGCCAATGCAACAGATCAGAACTGCTCAACAGAATAGCAAACCAGTGAGAGCAAGGCAGGCCTGTAATTATAGCTGTCAAATGACACTGAGCCACCCTAACCACCTCTCTGCCTTTCCCTGGCTCTTTTCTCTCTCAAGTTCAGTCCTGACTCACTTTCTCTCTCAAGCTCAGTTCACTAACTCTGTTGGCCTGAATGTCACAGGTTAGCATATTGGCAATGCAATGAATATTAACAGTGAAGCATTAGTATTTATACCAGTGAGATATATAATTGAGAATAAGGGCAATCAAATCATTTGATATTAATACAGTACAGTAGTCACCCCAGTCAAAAGATAACTAATGTTCTGGTATAGGTACATCTTTTATTCTAGATTTAAGTAGCTACAAAAATAAATTAAACTCCAAAGACAGTGAATATTACAGGAGAAGCACGACACATGGCATTCTTACTACACGTAACATGTAAGCAAGGGCGTAAGCTCTCATTGCTGGAACTAACACACTTGTTGAGTGTCTATTCTGGTGTATAAACAATATAAAATTCAAAAGGCAAACATACATTTAACAGGAATAAATTTGGACCATTACTAAACAAATGACCCAGCAAAAAAAAAAAAAATCAAAGTTGCACATCAGACATTGTCTCAAAAACTCCAGCAGTCCTTGAACCTGGTAAAAGTCTGAGATGCAGGCTACTAGTACTAGCTACTGTATGAATGCTACTGTAGTTACATTTAAAAAAATGTATGAAATGTATATACAGTAAATGTATTTGCATATAAATAGACAAAAGGACAGAGAAGATACAAAACACTCCGTCAGCGCAGAAATCCAACGAGAGAAGTTTCATTAAGGAACAACAAATCCTATGTTATCTTACTGTGCATTCAGTCCTCCCGGAGAGTATTTACGAGTTGGGAAGTGGTAATTACGATGTCAGGTGTGCTCAAGTCACTTTGGAGCAAGTCACAGAGCAGGATGAAGATGTACCTTCTTTTAATTAACTACAAAAAATGCAGAAAGTTTTTTACATCTAGAAAATGCAGAAATGTGCATCAGGTGTTTTGCTGTTTTATTCAATTTATGAATCCAATGTAAACTTCACATCATAATTGTACAATGCTATCAAATTTTGTGCAAGCAATACTGTAAATAAAAATTCACTAAGAAAATGTTAAATACCCTTAAGTATCATGGTGTTTATTTTTTATTTTCCTTTTATTATCTTTTTTAAATATTAACCAATTTGCTTGTATTTTAACAATGTGCTAAACAGATCACAATAACACATGAGTAAACATTCAATTAAAAAAAAATGATCATCAAATAGTTGCATCCACTGATTCCACCATGTTTTCGAACTGACATGCCACTAACTTGGAAACTGCTGAGCTGAACAAAAACCCCACATGTAACATTGCAGTGATGTTCCTGTACATTCAACCTGTAAAATACGATTTTTCCGACATGACCTCAACGCACCATTAAGCCTTACAAGAACATGTGTATTTATATTGAGCTCATGTGACACTTTAATTACATGCAGGTGAACAGCATTCAGCTAATTATGTGACTCCTGATGGACACTCATTGCACAAGAACTAATTCAGGGGTTTCACAGAAACAAGACAACAAACTAGATTGACTCTCCTTCTTCAATATTATAGGCTATTTCCCCCAATCAAGATTGTTTCAGTTCCAAGTTGTAACGCTGCAAAATGTAGAAAAGTTCAAGAGAGAAGGGTCAAAACTTCAAGAGAGAAGGGCCAATATGTGAACTGCTATTTCAAAGCCAGTGCAATGTATAATATAATTCATTTCTTATAAATTAATCACACAAATCTGAAAACCATATGGAATAAGAGTGATTTTCTGATTATAATGCAAGAATCAGATGAGATGTTGACCCTCTACATGTGTTTGGAACTGGATTTTCTATCTACGTGTGCACTGATGTATTTTCCTACCTAGGAAATTGAGTCGGAAATCGAAAGTTCATGTTCAGCTGCTCAGTCCATGAATTTATTCCCTGGACCTCACACAAGTGAACCAGCAAAATGGCAACAGCAGCAAATCAAAGTGAAAACAAAGCCAAACCAAGCAGGGGCCTTGGTATTAATGGATTTTTCCTGGAGTGTTTATTTTCAACACATGTGCTTGTTACACTTTCAAACGCGCTTTAAACACATTCTTATTGTACAACAGCAACCTCATCATGCTTAGAGACCAAAGTAGGAAAGTAATGAGGGTACTGTCTTCTTCTCTTATTTGTAAGTACTTCATAGCGTATGTGATGGACACCAGGCAAGTGGTGGGTTTTTGATGTGAAAACAAACTAAGGAACGTAAAAAGAAAAGAAAGCTAATAGGCTGCATGATGAACTTCTAATGGAATCCAGGACTTGTATGGCGTTTGCTCTTCCTTGCAGAGCATGCCACTTTTTGTGAATACAGACCACACTTTCAACTGTGTATTATGGAGTGGTTGTGGAAATGTAAAAGGATGAGAACTTGGAGAACTTGAGCTGAAGTTCTGGGTTGCTTGAATAGGATTTGTTGAACCGTATGAAAGGTGTCAAAAATTCTGTCAAATGGAGTGAAAGGGTGAGATGGCAATTTATACATGTTATGTTAGTGAGAAAGAAGGTAAAGTTTCGACATGGTCCTTCTCCCAAACTTTAGTTGTTTTATAATTCCATGAAAGACGCATGAGAAGGAAAAAAAAAGCTGGCAGGTAAAGGTGATTAGTATAACTGTCACAGGGTAGGATAACAAAAATATGTGTGTAGTCCCTCACTCACATTTGTTCACACACCTTCTCACTCACTCACTCACTCACTCACTCACTATCTCACTACCTCACTATCTTCCCTCTCTCTCTCTCTCTCTCTTACACACCTCAGAGTCCTTCAGAGGTAGGGTCCCTGGCGAGGTAGTGAAGCGGGCAAAATTAAACAGGGGTGAAAAGTTTTAAGCCTTATCACTGTTTATTCTTAGATTTCAAACGTGCAGGGAGAGGGAGGCCATAGCGAAACCCAAATCCCTGCTGCGCACACTACCCTCAGGGTCTCACTCCTGCTCCCCCCACCTGCCAATCACGCATCTGCCCAGGGCCAGAGCAGGCCTCTCCAAAGGGGAAGCTTTAGCAATCTAACTCCACCTCTTTTGTTCATACTTGTTTGTTCCTGTCTGATGCAAAATGATGCATTTTAATATGATGTTTTTTTTGCAATCAGTTTTGCCCTTAAAATACTCCAGCGGACTGTAATCTCGTCCTTGGTTGAAAAGCTTTTACCTAACTTTTGATTGGTTCTGGAGTGACCTATATGGAGCCTTTGAATTTGACTTCGAAAAACGCCTAAAAGGCACATGCAAATGTGCGAGCGTGTGTGTGAGTCTGTGTGTGATGTCCAGATTTGCTCTTTAATATCAGAAGTAAGTAGCAAGCCCTTTCTTAGTGTCGTTTTCTTCTTTTTTTCCCCAGTGATGCTTTTATAGCCCAATTATATCACTATTTCCCTTCATAGTTCATTTTCTGAGGCATACAACTTATGTCAGAAGAAATCATGCCTGTTTTACTCTTTACTTTATAGCAGCCCTCACTCGCTCAATGACATAAAGCTCACATTTAGAGAAGGAGTACTAGGCCTTATTTCTCTGTTCAAACCCTGTTACTATGGGGACTTTAAAAAGATTTTGTGGTCTGATGGCACTAAAGTTGACCCATTTGATCGAATATTTGGCACAGTACAAATATAGCCCAACATCCAGGTAACACCATTCCTGTGATCCTGCATGCTGGTGGTAGCATCATGCTCTAGGGTTGCTTTTCAGCAGGAGGAAATGAAAGCTTGTTGCTATCACAGACAACATGGATAGAGACAAGTATAAGTGAATTGTTGAACAGAATCTGTTCCAGTTAGTCTGAAGGTTGAAGTAGATTTTCTGACAAGACAATGAGCCAAACCATAGGGCAAAAACTATAAAGCAGCGAGTTGAAGAAAAGAGGAGGTTTGTGTTTTGGAATAGGCAAGTTAAAGCCCAGACTTAAATCTGATTGAAAATCTGTGGCATGACCTGAAAATTGCTGTCTACCAACAGAAAATGCTGTGAATGTACAGTGCATGAATCAGTGAACTGGACACACACTGAACCGGACTCCTGGCTCATCTCTCTGCTCACATCAGACTGTTAAGAGTCATTGCAAATGGGAAAGTTTACTGGGGCTTCATCAGTGCTAGTGTTCAGTATCACAGAGGCTGACAGTCACTGGAAAAGGCTCAGTATTAATGTGAGAGTAGTGGTAGTGCAGACCTTGTTCTTCCCTCATCTCTCCACCCTCCCCTTACTTCACCTCAGCCAAGCAGCTAAAATAGCACTGTGGTGGAATGGACTGTGACCCCTTCACCCTACAGTGTCTCAGTTATGGTGCAGATGCCTTTTTTCCCCTTCAAAGGTTTGCTAATGCTTCCCTGAGGATCAGGGCCAAAGTGTGTGCAGAGTGCCCCC
This sequence comes from Hemibagrus wyckioides, assembly GCF_019097595.1. Taxonomy (NCBI): domain Eukaryota; kingdom Metazoa; phylum Chordata; class Actinopteri; order Siluriformes; family Bagridae; genus Hemibagrus; species Hemibagrus wyckioides. The sequence goes on from NC_080712.1 coordinate 15,677,571, forward strand.
TCTTTCTCTCCATCTCTCCATGGCAGCCAAGGGGAAAAGAAATAATTCAAACTTAATGCATATTGCAAACATATTGGTCAGTGCCTCAGCCGGCAAGTATTGACACATTAGTTTTGCAAAATGACCCAGGCTGCCTCACAACTGAGACAAACTTCATCTGAGCCTGCTATGCATGCCTTCGGAGCACAGCTTGCTATAAAGGAACTTTCAGCACAAAGAGAAACAGATGAGGGAAAAAAAAGAGGCTGAAGTGGGGGAAAAGAAGAAAAAGAAATAGCATCCCTTTAGGTAACAGAATTTCTGCATTGTTTAATATTTAATCACTATGCCTTCCAACATTGTGATTTCTTTTTGCATATTCTATATATAAATATATAATTAATGTCTGAGAAGCACATAAAAGAAAAAAAAATCTCAAAAGAGCTGAAAAAATCATTTGTTGTTCTGGAGAGCAAATTAATGCAGCTGATAAAAGGAGATGCCGAGGCGATGTTTTTTTTTTCAGACTACTTGCCTACTCTCAGATCATAGATTCTTTTGTTTCAAAGGGGAGATTGTTGGTCATTTTGCTATGTTTTGATGGAGTATTTTACTTTTCCCTTTAGGTGTCTCTTCCTGTCTAAGCTGTCCCTGGGACTATAAGTTTTCCATTCAGTATCTCATCAACACAAGGCTGCCAAGCACTCCTCCGCTTGCCTGTCTCTACTATTCTATCACTTTTTTTTTGTCCTTACACTGCCACAGACACCTAAAACACAGACCCCACTGCTCTCTCATTGCAAAAAAAAGCTTGCAATTCCACACACAAGGCCTGTGCTGAATTTATTGCCAGGGAATGAGAGTTTCATTGTTGCTATAGTCAGTGTGACTTTACTGAGCTTCTCACCAAGGCTAAAATGCTTTCCTCATTGTCCACTGTTGTCCTGGTTTTGCCCAATACCTACCACCACTGTTCCCTACTCTGGTGGATAGGGGCCACTGTCGCTAATCTGCCCTATAAAGTTTTAATCTCTCTCAGCTCACCTGCTTCTGTATTATTGGCACAGCTGCCTGGCTCAAATTTAAAAATTTTTTTTTTTCCAGTATAGCTCAATATTCCATTCAGCACTGGTCACTAATGGCTCACTGTGTGTGCAGAGCACTGACCCCCCTAAGCAGTTCCTCGTTCTCAATATGCTGGTCAGCCAATTATCCCCAGCATGCCCCCTGGCGTAGGCTGACGTCCCCTCCAACGCTGCTGCTCTCTAATACTTACTAGTGTGAAGAAATCCTGCATCTGACAAGAGTGTTGGCTCATTTTAGACAGCGCTCACAAGGTGTATGCACACAACACGAGTCATTTGTCACTTCGAGGTAATTGTTAGCAATGTTTTGGTTTTGTTTCCGGGTAGAGTACCTGTACACTACTTCCCACCTGCAATTTTATATTTGAGTCCATGGATTGTCTGGATTGTCTGGATTGTGTTTTTACAGATTTTTAAAAATATTCGGAATGGTTTGTTTGGCCTGCTTGTTGGCTGATTGCTTCTCCAGTCCTGCAAAGATTTTCTGGTGCAGGTTGTGTTTGGCACTCGCTGAACTGTAAGGGTGGCTCTGGCTGTGGAATGGCATCAGAGCTGGCTTCTTCACCATAAACAACAGCAGTGCATCTGTGTCAGCTCTGGTGATGTTTTAGATGATTCTAGGGCTTTACAGCATGTTGCTGGTGCCCAGTGGCACTGTGGATATGCAGACTGTGGGTGGCACTGGTTCTTAACAGGACTGTGACTGGACCTGTAAATAAATCTTTTACTTTTAAATGTGGTGTATTAAACATAGACATGTAAGTGATCACCTTAATCATGAGTTTACCTCAGAGAGAAACATGATGAGCATAGAGCTATCTTTCCATCTACCTAAACTGCCTATCCTTCCTGCAGCAGAAAACGGCCAAACAATCTGTTCTTTCCTTTTTTTCCTCCCTCACTTTGAAGCTCAGACGAGGACGAGCTCATAGCAGGTAGCAGGGAATTTGTTCAGCTTTGACACCACAAATGCATTTTTTCCCTGCTTTGAGCGGAGCCTTATCAATATGAACACTAAGCCGTGACTGCTCTGAACTCCTGCTCTTTAGAACTGCGCCCACACTGATGCTAACAGATGCAAATTTGACCAAAACAGCCGCCTGATAATACTGACATTTGGGGCCTGTAGACATTGTGGCTATGTGAAAGATGGATGTGAGAGAGAGTGTAGACACACACTACACACCCACACATATGAAACTCCACACAGTACATACATACAATATATATACACTCTAAGTACATTTATATACATTAAACTATTATGCACTGAACCGAGACAGAATCATTGGGGACAATTTTAGGTAGAGTCCTGAAGCATATCTTTCTTCCAAGACTAATGCTTGTGTACTTCTGCATCAACTAGCATGAGAACCATCTTAAGACTTTATGGGTGAAGATTTTTAACACTACTGAGTACAGAACATGCATTAAAGGGTGTGTGAAGAAGGTAAAGTGGTCTTTCTGCACCTCTGTAATCTTCAGTGTAGGCAGTAGGAAAACCCAGTGATTTTGTCTAGGGCTTTAGCCTGAACTGAGGCAGCAAGACTTGGCTGCATAGGACTAACTGTTTCTGGCATAAAAGTACTAAAGCAGATTAAACTCATGGCTAAATTTAAAAAAAAAAGAAACGCTGTATAATATCAGCTAAAAAGAGACTGAGGTTTATAAAGGGGTTATTAAAGAAAGATATCTTAAGACTGATGCAGCAGGACAAGTTGTTAAATGTAACTCTTCAAAGTGATGGCCTTGAAGGGCAAGTCATCTTTTAAAATGTGAGCTGACTTTTAATAAATAAATTTAAAGAACAAACAAACAACAACAAAAACAATTAAAGAGAAAAAAAGGTTCAAATGAAACAAGACCTGAAACAAAAACATGTCTGATTAAAAAAAGCAGCAACTCCCCAAGCAGAAAAAAATCCCCCAAACTGTCTTGTTTAAAAATAGGCTTTGAATAAAAATGAAAAGCAATAGCAAAGAAATAGACTGCACTTTTACAACAGAAATAAATTTAAATAAAGCAATTATTATATATAAAAAAAGTAACTGTAAAGATGTGACTTTACCCAAAATAGTAAAAAAAAAATCTCATTTCTTTTCCAATAGAAGAAATCTAAAATGAAAGAGAGATCAGAATCTTTAAAATAGAATCAATTTACAGTAAACACAATCAAAGCCATGTTCAATAGAATCTGTCAAGTTTACATAAATAAAAATTAACTTATAAGACAAAGAGTAATTTAGAGAAGTGGTAAAAACAAACCAACCAACTTCATAAAAATCCAACAACTTGAAAAAATTAAAAACTTTATAAATAAATACATAGAAAAGCAAAATACAGAAGCTACTGTAGCTTCAAAGCACAAACAAAGCAACAACAAACATGGCTGTTTTCCAAAATGGGCCCAGCATAGAATTTAACTTTTAGATGTTTGTAATTTCTACAAAAAATGCAGTTATGTAAAACTACACAAGGTTTAAATAAGGCCAGGATACACTATATTGCCAAAAGTTTTGGGAATATAGGTGTTATTTTTCAGGGGTTCCAGTGAAAGGAACTCTTAATGCTTTCAGACAATTTCATGCTCCCAACTTTGTGAGAACAGTTTGGGGATGACCCCTTCCTGTTCCAACATGACTGCACACCAGTGCACAAAGCAAGGTCCTGGATGATCGAATTTGGTGTGGTGGAGCTTGACTGCACAGAGTCCTGACCTCAACCTGATAGAACACCTTTGGGATGAATTAGAGTGGAGACTGTGAGCAAGGCCTTCCTGTCCAAGATCAGTGCCTGACCTCACAAATGTGCTTCTAGAGGAATGGTCAAAAATTCCCATAAACACACTCCTAAACCTTGTGGAAAGCCTTCCCAGAAGAGCTGAAGCTGTTATAGCTGCAAAGGGAGGGCCAACTCCATATTAAATTCATGTGCATGTAAAGGCAGACAGCTCAGTTTTGGCCTGACTCGCAGTCTCCGCTCTAATTCATCCCGAAGGTGTTCTATTGGGTTGAGGTCAGGACTCCTCCACACCAAATTCGATCACTAGTGCGCAGTCATGTTGGAACAGAAAGGGGCCATCCCCAAACTGTTCTTTGGTATGCTGAAGCATTAAGATTTCCTTTCACTGGAACTAAGGGGCCAAGCCCAACCCCTGAAAAACAACACCTGAATTAAATGATTTGGAGGGGGTGTCCCAAAACTTTTGCCAATATAGTGTATGTATTAGATAGATAGATAGATAGATAGATAGATAGATAGATAGATAGATAGATAGATAGATAGATAGATCTATCAAACTAGTTGTTACAAATTGCACTGGTCATCATAGCCTTCTTGCTAGTTGTTCTGCTAGTTGTGGGCCTGGAAAAAAGCTATAGATGCTAATAGTTGGTGTAGCAACTTTGGAGTACATTTACAGCTTATGATTTATAGACCAACAACTACAGCCATTTCTCCAAACCTTCCGCAAAAGAAGTCAAATGAATTACTGTATTGCAGCTTTATAAGGCATTGAGTCTTACAGGACTTAAGGAATTAAGTGCATTTAATGATGTTAGGATCATAAGATTTATAATGTATTTCTGCCTACTGGCTACACTAAGATGTTAATCACTAAGTAAATCGACTCTTTGAGATCTTATGAAATTGTATTCAAATTCATTTTACAGTCAGTGTGATGAAAATGATGCCGCTTTAAATTTTCTTCTCTATACTCACTGTAAAAGCAGCTGAAGGAATATTTTGACTGTTTTTAGTAAATACTCATGTAAAACATTTTCCTATACCCCACTGCCCCTTGTGTGCAAACCTTGTCTGCACCTTTATATTAGTAACTGGTCAATTAAATTAAAATCAGTTCAGTGCATCTAGGAGTTACATTCACATATAGAACATTTTGCAATACATGTTTTTATACTGTTGGAATCACAAAAGTATTTGATTCTACTCAGACATAATTTATACTGATAGGGCTTGATATTAAGCTAAATTTTCCACTGTAAATGTTGGTGGATATAGGATAGTAATGTTTTGGCTAACTGTGGTATTCCCTTCTTTCTCCTCCCTCCCTCCCTCCCTCCCTCCCTCTTTCATTTGGTCACCCCTTCGAATTTAGCAGGCTGGAGATTTTCACAAGGGGGTGCTGTGTAAGAGTGGTGCTTCACATCAGTGATGCTGTGCAAACTAATTCTGAAATAACTGTGGCAGCAGGGTTCAAAGTATAACTTAATTATACAATGCAAAGCATGAGATTAATTCTGGTCAATTTCTACACAAGCTTCTAAATAGAAGACATACAAGCTGAGTTTCCTAAAAGCATCGACATAAACAAACATCATCATATGGTCTCATACAGTTAAAATGATCTTTATTTTCCAGTTCTTTTGGGAAAACTGTAATCTGTTTTTTCCATACTTGACCAAAGTAACCTAATTTATTAGTCATTTACAGGCATGTAACTTCCATCTGTTTTGTGTACCACTTATCCTACACAGGGTCTTGGGGATCCTGGAGCGTATCATAGCTTGTCAGGAACCTGGAGAATTGGGGCACAAAGCAGGGGACACCCTGGACTCCAGTTCATCACAAAGCACACACACTCACACACACAATGGAACAATTTAGAGATGCCAGTCAGACAACAACATGTCTTTGGACCGGGGAGGAAACCAGAGTTCCTGGAGGAAACCCCCAATCGTACAGGGATGCAAACTCCACACACAGGGCAGAGGTGGGAATCAAACCCCAAATCCTGACTCCTGTGCTAACCACTAACCCCCTGATTTATCTTCAGGACAATAAATTTAAAAAATCTGTTAGTACTTCTATCATACACAATTAATTAAAATGGCTGTTAGTTATATTATTTTGGTGAAGGGAATGAGGGGTCAGTGCCTTGAGGAAAAATAACTCCAAGCCCAGAGTTGCATTTCATTGAAAATCCAGATCATTTAGCAGATTCAGGAGTTAACATGGGACAGTGAGGGGAAACCACTCAACCACATTAGGGCACCTAGCCACAGGCCTGCTAGCTGGCAAGACGGCGGTGGGTAGGGCATTTCTCGAAAAAATGAGAAATTTTCAGGGAAACAAAATACAGAGTGAAAGTTTGTAGAGAACAAAGTGAAAAAAAGGGTGGATAACTGCTAACAAAGCTAGACACGCTAATAAGAAAAGTAGAAAATGGGCTTATTTTATTTAAAGTATGTCATGGTTTAAGTAAAGTCAGTATTATATTTTTTTAAGTCAGGTGGTAAGTGAGGTGGGGTTTATAATTCTGATAAATAGAGAAAGTATGTATTAGACAAAATATACCTACTGGTGTGACACCAAAATCTCACACAGTCCAACATTGCAGTACAGATTGTTTCATGTGCCATGTGCTGCAATTTGTAATTAAGTCTACTGTTTCATTCTGCAGCCAAAGCTACCAGTGAGTTGTAGTTATGCAGAGAGAGAGAGAGAGAGAGAGAGAGAGAGAGCGAGAGAGAAAGTTAGCCCTTGTAAAACAGACAGACGTTTGCCCAGACTCACCAGTCTGTCACTGACCCATTTCATTAAATGCTGATTAACAGTTACATTTTTCTCTCTCTCCCTGTGAATGTGGTAACTGTTACAAAGGCAGACATAAAATAATACCATCCATGTACAAAAACGATGAAGAAATTGTTATCTATGCTAGAAATACCCAATTAGAACATTTTACAAAATTAATGAAATCTAATGAATAATAAATTGAGGCAAAAAGAATTCTAAATGAGTAAAAAGTGCTGCTACAATAAAACAGCACTAAAAGAGCATGCAATACTCAACAAGCTTGAAGAAATGGGGTCAGGTTCAAGTCATGCTAAACCAAAATAAAGGTTTCTGTACTGTTCCACTTTGAAGATAATTGAAGCGACGGCACTTGAAAGGACTCCTGATCCTGCATAAGCCAATTGTTGTTTTTATTTTTTTCTGACAAACATCAGTGGGGTTTATTTGTGTGGAAATGCTCTTTTCACCAAAAATCACATCAAATACACACTTGCATTTGATCAAGTTCTTTGGTAATTAAAAAGTTCTCTGAAACTATAAAAAAACAGAAAAGGTTGTGAGGAGATATGACAGGTATCTCATACCGCAGGAAGCTAGAACAATTGGTTGTACTGAAATGAACTGTAAAGCAAACTTTGTTTTAAAAATCTATAATATGGAAATTACATTATAGCAAAAAACATATGTTTACACCTGACTGTTATACCCTTATATGCTTGTTGCATGGCAAACATCCTGTTTGAAAGTTGGTGTCCCTTTTGCTGCTGTAACAGCCACCGCTATTGTGCAAAGTCTTTCCACTAGATTTTGGATTGTGTTTGTTGGAATTTGTGCCCATTCAGCCAGAAGAGCATTACTGAGGTCGGGCACTGATGTTGGGTGAGGAGGCCTGGCACACAGTTGGTGTTCCAATTTATGCCAAAGGTGTTCTCGTGTTCTTCCCCACCAACCAGGCAAACCATGTCTTTATGGACCTGGCTGTGTACACAGGGGTATTGTCATTGCCCTCCTAGTTTCAGTTAAGGGAAATCTTTGACAAAAAAGATGTTCCATCCCCAACATTTGACCATATAGTTTATAATTTGATTCAACAAAAAGTTCAATTTATTTGTACTACAGTGCTATTGAATTCTCAAAACACAAAGCATGGATTAATTTTTGATGGCTCTAACCGTAGTTCTGGCTTTAACATGAACAGTAGGTTTACTTTAATGTAATATGTTCTTGTTTCTATAGTAAAAGTTCATTCACAGGGACTTACAGGGCAAGTATTTTACAGAATCAAAGGCTAATAATAAAGTGATTTAAAAAATGTCCCAAAGTTTGCAACAGCAAGGTCAATTGTTTTGTTTTTGTTGTACACTGATGACATTTGGATTTGAGATCATAAGATAATTATGAGATGACAAATTAAAATTTCATCTAGATATGTTAAACAACTTGGCCCATTTTGTCTGAACCCACCCATTTTTTTAAGTGATATTAAAACACGTGACTGACAGGTGTTTCTTGTTGCCCCGGAGTGCCCTGTTAGACTAATTCATAGCTGGGAATGTCTACTCCAATGTCCACTTTGAGGGTTTGAGCCCTGGGAAGACTGAATTAGTTGTAGTAATGGAAAACCAACATGGTGACCACAGAGTTGTATATAGGAGGAAATCAAGCCATTCTGAAGTCTTTTTTGAGTCTCTTCACATTCTGAAGAGGGAAAATCAGTCAGAGATATTGCACAAGCATTGGGCATAGCCAATACAACAACTTGGAATTTAACAACCAGACATCAAACCAGTCAGCCAAAGAAAACAACAGCAGTCAATGACAGATACTGTGACAGCTTTGAGCTGCAAAGAAAAAAAACCCCAAACAACAGTCAATGACATCAGCAACAACCACCACAGTGCAAGGGTGAAGGTCTCACAATACACAATTTGAAGAAGACTTTGAGAACAGAAATATAGGGGCCATACATCAAGATGCAAACATCAGCAGTAAGATTCAGAAGACCAGACTGTAATTCACAAAGAAATACAGAGATGAGCCACAAACATTCTTAACCTCTACCAAAGCGATGGAAAGTGTGAAAGAAAGAAAGGACCGGCTCATGATCCAAAACCTACAAGCTAATTTATTATAATTTATGGAAGGAGTCTCTAGTCAGAGTGTTGCAGCAGTCAGTAAGTTTCTGCTTTGAAAGAAATAATTTTCTGGTTTCATGTTAACATGGCAAGCTACATTTTTTTTGTTTTATTAAACTCAAAAAGGAAGAACAACGGTTTAAAGCTGCTATGATGTAAGTGATAACAGGAACTAACTTGCTTCATGGATACCATTAAAGCATGAAAAGTATCTATAAACGGTTAAAAAGAGCAATGTGTCTTTCATGAATGAATTCAGCAAACCTGTGCAATGATTTGCCAATGCTTACAATATTTATTTTTTAGTAAATGACACATCACACATTTTTGAAGTCTGCTTATACTTACATATAATTGTTTGGAACATCTGTCATGTGTTATTTTTATTATTTTTTTTTTACATTAAATTACATACTTTGCAACAGGTACAAGGATATTGAAAGAAGATATGAATTTTCACTTTTTTGCACTTCTAATACTGTGTTTGCAACACAACAGTTAAAGAATAGTTAAGTATAGACACATCGGCCACTGCTATAATAACATTATCGCTAAGCACTCACTCTGTCATGCCTGAATTATAGCCTTCTGCTCTTTTCTGGGGAACACACACTTTTATTAGGACCAATAAAAAAAGCCATTGGAGGGTTGGGCAAATGAAGACTGGTGGTCTTACTGAAGTGTAGTAAATGGCCTACTGGCATGTGGTCGTGGATGTGGTAAAGGATGCTTTGCTCATTCTCAGGGTCAAAGGTCATTGACCAAAACAAATAAATGATATGCTAATCAAAGGTTAGTTATTCTTTAGAATAGAAAGTCCATTGAGGGAGAGTTTTACAGGAGCCATGTGGAGCAGTGTTTGTTAAACCCATGCTTAATTCAGCACCAGCTCATCTAACACAATAGCTTACGAGTCATTTAACTGTTGCACATAGTCATTTATGCACACAGAGGGCAGTGATTGAATGGTGAAGGCCTTTAAAGTCTGAGACTTCAAGAAGAAGTGCAGAGGATCTTTCTGCATGTAGTGCAATGTGTTTTTGAGAAGAATGTTTGGTTGAATCATTTCACCCCTTAAAGTGTACTGGCTGCTCTGAAGTATTCTGTACAGACACAGGGTTGTTTCTGGAATGCAATAGATCAGGAATGACTGTCTGGTTGATGCTATTGTGACTGTAGCTGATAAACAATGGCTTGTCCAGATGCCTGACATGCTTCAGAAAACCTTCAGCATCAAGAACCCTGAAACCAGACATTGTTTTATGAGATGAGCTCACCAAATACATTCCCAAAATGAACAGACACACAAGCAGTTTAAACAGAAAGGCATGTATGCTTACACACACACACACACACACACACACATCCTTTTCAGTACAGTTTTGATGGCCAAGATGCCCTCGTTGATGACTCAGAGGTGTGTAACACAAAGGTCACACGAATGGACCCTTGCTGAACAAGGCGACAATTAAAACAGGAAAACACTTACCCTTGGTAGTAAGCATAAACATGCCTGAAGCTATTTATTTGGTGATTTGCATACTAGTTAATGTGCAAATTTTACATTGTTAAAATAGTGTTAATTATTAAATATTATTTTGCTCTGGCTTATAAACAGCTAACACAGATTTAAAGATTTAATTATAGCAGATTGCTCCTGAAGTCTACATTTTACAATCCTGATTGATCCCTTGTTCCACAGAAGCAAAAAAAATTACTCAAACCCAAACTTTACTCGCATTGTCAGGACAGCCCCCAAAACAGCCAAACAGCAGAGACATTAATTAAAATTCTATAGCAGGATTGTTTAAATAGCAGGGGCAAAAAAACAGGAAACAATGAAACACAATATTGAAAAGGTACAACAGTGCCTGCCATTTATTCTGGTCTGATCAGTGTGTGTGGGTATGTGCAATAATAGGGTTAAATATAGACAACTGCAAACAGGAGGAAGTCATCCTTACAACAGGCATCCACAGGCTCACAGCTTGTTACCAAAAGGGCTTTAATAATTAATGCAGTTCCCTTCCCTGTTCAACACTCTGTCTTTGATATAAGGTTACTGTGCTTGGGGTCTTGCTAAAGGAGCAGGCTATGCAGTTGAACCTTTTTCAAGTCCTTCTTCTTTTTCTCTAGTGTCCAAACATATGCTTTAGCCTGTGCTTTTTCAACAGTAATAGCAATCACATGCAAAAAAAAAAAAAAAACACTGCCATTTTTTTGTCAGCATCAGCACATTTTCATTTGAAGTCTGATAATTGGCTCTGCTTAGCTACTTATTCTTGACTCTGTAAGTTGCCTCTACTTGTGGTAAATTATAAGAGCACCGATGTTAGCTGGTGAGAGGTCAGAGGTGTGTAATACTGGGCCATCATTAGCTCTGTATTACGCGTACATGTTGTGCACTGTGGCCCTCAGTAGGAGGACGAGTACATAGTGAAAAAAATTCAACTGTAAATACATAATTACATTCAGAGATGTTTTTCCTTTTCCTTTCACAAACACCAGGGACGCAAGCTGTATGGTTATTTTTGTGTCACTCGTTTTAAAGGCTTTGATTGAATTGAGTTCTTTGGTATGATACTCCAAGAATGATTTTAATTTTTAAGGTCATGTATTCAGTATCTGTGCTCAGGTAATCCACTTGAAGTCTGTGTTTATAGTTTCTTATTGCTGCAGCACAGTGTGATCATGAGTTTTATGTCCAATCGGGAATATAGGTGTTGTTCCTTGTGCTGAGTCATATGCAGGCCCATGCATGGGGCTTTGTCAGTCAAAGTGGGCCTCAGATGTGGCCAGGCATGGGAGCATTAGCCCCCTACTGCGCCCCCTCTCTGCACCCCCTCCTTCCCACACTACCCCCCGGAGCGTGGCCATGCTCTTACCTGTCCGCCTAATCTGGGATTTTCTCAAGATAATGCTGTGATTTCAGAGCAGAGACAGGATTCCCACAAGAAAAAGCCCAGTGTAGCCGTTTTCTCTTCTTTGCCTGAATGTCACTCTAATCTGGTGTGATATACTGGGGATTTTGGGGTGTGTGCAGTGCATGCACAGAATTTTGACAATATCAATTAATGCTGCAGGAAATATTTAATTCAAACTGTCCTGAAAAGATCTCTAAAATATTACCCAACTAAGATTTTTTTTTAATGAGAATCTGAACCACAGACAGATCAACTACCATGAATCGAACAGATAAATTGTGTTTTCTCAACACTATGAGTTTGTGAGATTTGCATTTATATGTGCACTGGATAACCTCACTGACTGTTTCCTCTGTATCTTTATCTTAAGGTTCATCAAAAGCATTCTTATTCAATAAAGATAATTCAACCAAATAATTAAATGTGCTTTTTTTGTGTTTAGCTATTTCTGTTTTCTATATGTAACACAATATAATATGCACTTTTCAAAATTGAGTGTGTGTGTGTGTGTGTGTCATGTGCATGTAGGTCCTGTGATTCTAAGGCTGATTATATGTCTTTGTGAATGAAACGTTTTCTTTCATGTTTTTTCTTTTACTGCAGCACAAACCACAAACCTGCTCCTTTAAACTATTAAAGTAAACAGAGAGATTGTAGCCTGGTGCTTCCCTTTGAAATGGTTTTGGGTCTCAAATACAGCCAGAAGATCTCACTAACATTTACAGGGCCTTAATAGGCTACAGTTTTTACCACACTGATCATTCCTATCTTTTATATACCTTTATCTGGGAAAATAAAGTTTACTGGTTAAATCAGAAAGGAATGTCAGAAATCTCAAACAGGTAACTCCATCATAACAAACAAGATCTTTCAGACAGACCACACGGCGCTTTGATATAAAGGAGAAAACACATGAAAAGGTTTCTTTAAAATACAAGACATGAATAAACCAGGACCACACTCTGTATACCACGCTCTTTATACCAAAGAAACTAATAATGCAAAATGATATTGTGCGACTTGACAACGTGGTCTCCAGCTATTCTGGCCTGAACGTTTACTGTCACTCTATACTAACTGTAAATAACATGCTAGTGCTGCAGACTTGGGACTTGTTGCTTGGTGCAAGTGCAACTCGTGGGTTTGTCATCTGTCATTAGTGGGCAGCACAGACCTCCAAAATCTTAGGCCAGATTTAAATTGATATTTAGTGACATACAAACTTCAGTCAAACTTTGATCTTTTTGTTCAGCCAAAATCCTGCAATACAAATGAAATACTTTAAAGTATATATTTTAAATAATACAATTAAATATACTTTTGTTTAAATACGATTCAGTATATAAGAAAGTATAAAGCATTAACTTGTATTAAAGAAAGATGTTGCTTTATAATATACCTTTTAATTAATACATTTCATTTGTATTGTATTTCATCTGTATTAATATACAGTATCTTTGTAAGTATGTATTTCCAAAATGTTTTTTTTAAAGGAATTACTTTAAAATATATATTACAAATGACAGGAAAGTACTTTTTAGGTATATTTAAAAAAATACATGAAATGAAAATAATGCATTTTTAATAGCGTTTAAAATATCTTACATAAATGCAGTATACTATTTATGCAGCTAAGAATGCTTTGTTGTTTCAAAGGAGAAATCCATTTTCCCAGATCCTTAGTGGGTAAAAAAACAAAAAAACAAATTATTACACCTTTTATTTTTTTAAAGAATAAATTCTAGCAAATTAAGAACAGTAAAGAAAAAACTTGATTTCGGTAATGTTTCATATACACATCAGTCTACGGTTCTAAAGTCTGTACCTTTTAAAATATGAACTGCTGCATTTTCTCCATTCAAATCTCACAGCTGATAGTTAGTCAGTAATGCCTGTTGATATTTCCATTTTAGATTTCTTTTATAAGCTCAGCTTTAATGCTAAACATGTAGATAACTTTTAGATTAAATCTAGTAACACAATGAAATAATAATAAAAAATCTTTTGTGGAGAAAAAAAAAATCTAAATTGATATCACTGCCCCAACTGCTCTGTGCATGCTAGAGACAGATTGCACCCAACCAATTAGTACGTCTTTTGTTGGGCCCGAGTTAAATACGCAGTCCTCCAAAGAAAACTAGCATCTTTTGATTTCTTTGAGTACTACTGATGATTGCTCTGGAAGGCTCTGCGCACAAAGACAGTCTTGGTGACATTGCACCAGGCTCTGCCCAGATGGCTCGGAGGCACTCTGACCTTGTTAGCACCTGCTCTGAAGGCCTTTTGTGTGGGCATGGCCGCGGGCACCGAGACGGGCACGCACCGGAGCCTTCGCTCCACCCAGTCTCCATCAGCCTTAATGAAGCAGCATTCTGCTGTCATTATTGCTGCCTCCTCACCCCCTCACACTCCGTCTGGACAGCCCCCAAAACAGCCAAACGGCAGAGACATGAATTAAAATGAATCAACCATCACAGGGCCCCTGAAATGTCATTATAATTAGATATGTAAATCTCCTTATCATCCCCCAGTGCCATGTATTAGAATGGCTGCTATAAGCCCTAAGGTTGCACTAAAAATATACAATTAATAAATGAATGGGTTTTGATGAACTTTGATTATTTTGGGCTGTCTTCCAAGTTTACCTTATCGGGAAATGTCACCTTGATCCAGCCCTCAGTGGTCTGTTAAATGGTGTCAACCCAACCGCCCCCATCTTCTTTATTTCTGTTTTAAAGAGCTCTCTGCATCACCGGGCTGCGTGTGAGATGGTGAGACGACTGTGTTTACACCTGATTAAGCTCCTCTCCATGACGCACACTCGTTTGCCTCAGAAAAGCAATAAATCATTAAGGTTTTATTAAAATCAAATCAAGGCATACTGCATGTGATGAAATTGCTGCATTTAAAGTATTACCCATAGATTGAGTATACAATTTCTCTCCTTGGGGACCTTAGGCTCTCTTTCTTTCTTACACACATATCAACTGTACACATAAAAAATCCATATACTTATGTATACAAGTGGTAAACATGTAGGAAAATACATATGGCCTATGCACAAAAAGGAAGTGGCCCTTTAAGACTGTCATCCAGAAATGAAGGGGAAAAAAAGCAAATGAAAGCCCCGAGTGCTGGAGCTAATGTGCAAACTTGTTTCTGTCCTCTACGGCTCCATCATTTATTCAGGAGGTAGGAGCACAAGACGGCCGACTCGCATTTGCTTGATACTCAATTATACATTAGTGTACATCACTTGGCAATCTGTTCATATCAATTTAATTGGATTTTAATATTGCCTCTGATCTTGTTGTCCAATTAACAGTACTGGCTGGCAATAAAACAGAACCACACACTATGTGACACCTTTGATCCCTGCCATATGGAGCTCCTCCATTGATTACCACATTTTCAGAAATTTCACTCTTTCAGTATGGCCTGTGATGAATGGGAGGAAAAGCGCATCCCCGATGTGATAGAAATTTCACTTCCACTTGCAACTTCATTTATTTTGTTGACATTCTGCACTGATTAAAAACAATAAAAAAGGAGCGCCATGCCCTGAATATGGTATGCAAATAGAACCCTGGGCAGGCATCTTGTGATGCCAGGGGACTGTTGCAGTCACTGGCTTGGCTTCGCCTCAAGAATTCCCTTAAAGTGACAGCACCTTTTTTTCCCGTCATCCATCCCTCCTCTCATTCTCGCGTTCTCTCTCTCTTTTTCTTGCTCTGAAGGATGCTATGCTTGTAATGGCTGTCAAAACATGGCGATGGTGGGGAGTAGAAGAAAAGAGCGTTGCAGATCATTTTCCCTTTTTATGGGGGGCAGAAATATGGTGCAAATTCATTTTTCACAGTGGCTTACACGATTTTAGAACTACGTCACACAAAAGATTAAGAAGAAAGAAAATGAGTGAAAATGGATCCTGTTTATGTACAACTGAAAATGGCAACTGTTTATACCGATCTCAGACTATAGAGAGACAGATGCTATTAAGCGGCAACAGTTGTGGCACATTTCACACTGCAATTTGCAGGCATTGTACATGCTGAGGGTAAGTATGGAGCGAACATTAAAAATAGAAAAGAAAAAAAGAAACAGCACAAAATGGTGACAGAGTTCAAACTTCACTGAGGGTTGGACCCTCAACCTTCAGTCCACTCTTTTGCTCACCAAAGGGACAGGATCATTTGGGTATTCAGTATTCACTGTATTCTACACTTTGCACCATTTAATTTCTACCCAAGAGAATCAAATGCATGACTAAACAGCAAAATCTTCTCTCTAATTTTAAAAAAACCTAATATGTCGATCTTTAATCACACATCACATTAAGATGGTTGGAAGTTACTCGTGTGCAGTGTTAAAACAGCAAAAGCATGAGCAGGGAAAAAGGAAACTTCTCTCCGAGCTTTACTGGAAAAGAACTCTTGCCCCAGTGCCTGCTTTGTAGCTTTATACACTACATCCCTGTGTGAAAACAGCTCACCTCAAATACAAGTCATATATGTGTCACTTCTTACACCACAGGGATTGACTGTAGTCTCTCTCTCTCTCTCTGTCTCATTCTCATCCACACAAGTCTAAAAAGCACTGTTGAATACTGGCCTATCATTACAATAATTAATTGTTCAGTGAAGTGGCATTTTCACAGGGAAGTGCTCCAGCGGATGCTGTACTACAGGCATTAGCAGCAGCCAAGTCATTTGTGTGAGAGACATTGCAGCTCAGTTTATTTCACTGGAGCAATTAAAAAGGAAATAAAGACAAACAAAGCAAAAAAGAAATCATCAATGACAAAAACAAAACAAAACAAAAAAGCTTTGTGTAACAGCTTGGTACATACAATATATACTATTATCAAGATAATAAATAAATAAATAGTCTATAAGAATGTAGCAAACAAATGGCTGTGTTCTGATGCCAGCCTTGTTTTAGCCTACCTATTAGTCATGTGGTATATGATTTCTTGACCATTAACAGTTTTCAGCTTCATAGCTGTTCCCGAGGCATGTGTGTGTGTGTGTGTGTGTGTGTGGAGGGGGCCATGATAGGACATCTGCGGCTGCCAGATAATTCAGTTAATTTCTATTCCCTTGAACCTGGAGGTGTTAATTTGGAAGCGAGGCAGCCGAGTCTGAAGAATGCCAATACGTCATTTGAATGATTAATGCAGATGTGGGAATTGGGCCCCTTTGTTTACTCTTTCATTTTGACACGGCACAGCAAGGAGGAGGCACCATGCATGACGCCTAAAGTTAAGGGCAACTTCAGCAGTGTGCATGCGAATGTCTGTGAAAAGGTACAGTATGGTGATGAATGTGTTCAGGTGTGATTTTATCTGTGTGCACTCCATGAAATCTAAAAAATCTGACATAGTGACAGTTTTTCTTTCTTTGTCTTTTTTTTTTTTTAACCTGAGTTATTTTGGTTAGGTTAAAGCAAGGGATAAACTTTGGTGTAGACATAACAGTATGTAGCACTAATGATGCATAATTGTCTTTAATGTTCTGTAAATGCACTATTACAAGACTATGTGTGCATATTTATGTGTCAGTGCTTTTCAAAGTGGGGTCTCTGGAACATAGCCACATAGAACATTTTTTTTTATTTACTTACGGTGGTGAAATCACAAACCACCATTTACAAAGAGATTAAATTTATTATTGAGTTCTTAGAGTTATTATAGATATCACTTGGAGTGAACGGGTTTAATGTAAAGAATTGAAAAAGAAGTAATGCTATAAATAATGTCAACTTATATGAAGGTGTTTAAAGGGGTCACTTGTTAGAAAAACTCATGCATGTGTGACAAAGATATCTGGTGTTGCTATGGAAGCTTGACAGACAAACAATCCGAATACTTCTTTCAGTGTATAAACAAGTTTTTATTTAAAGAACAAACAGTACACTTTTTTTTAAATCATTCATTTAATATATATATATATCTATATATATCTATATCTATATCTATATCTATCTATCTATCTATCTATCTATCTATCTATCTATATATATATATATATATATATATATGTTGCAGAGAGGGCAACATACGGCAGCAGAGGCTAGGTTTGTATGTCTAGGTTTTATTTTGGAATTAGAAAAGTATTTCTTGTTACATCATTTCGAGTGCTAAAAGAAAGTCATCACCTGATCATGACCTCATGTGTTTAGCCTATAAAAGTCACCTGCTATGTCATGATAGTTTTCTAGCAATTCTTGCCAACCTGAGTGACCCAGTTAGCTCTGCTGATCCTCCACTCAGCCCTTAGAATCACAGTTACACAACTTACTATTCTAGATCCTTTCATTCCAGACCAGCAGAAGTAGTGCAGATCATGTATCCAGTTCATCAAAATGAATTCATAACACTTTTCCACATCATTTTCACTCACAATTCTAATACTGATTATTGTTGAAGTATAAAAATCATTTAAGCTGCTACTTAATATTGTTTAGCTAGTTTCATGATACTTTTTTAGCTAAATAAAAAATCACTCCAGGTGCTGATTCTGTGTATTGAGGGTTTAGTTTTTTGACTAAACAACCTTTTTAATCCTCTATTGTATTAAGGGTGAAGATTGCTCATACTCATCACAGAGTACATGGGTTGCAATTTTTGCAAGAAAGCAATATTCATCCTGTAAAAATCGGATAAAACTAGCCAAATCTGTGTCACTGCTTTATGAGCTAATAGCCATATTGTGCTTTGATTGCCCTTTAATGAAAGACGACACCTCAGGACCTGTGTGCAGTGGACTGACCTGTCTTTATACAGCTGAGCCCCTTTATGATGCCCCCCACTGCACGTAAACAGCTGGCCAGTGACCCACCAGCTGGTATCCACCTCTGTATATTACTTGACAGCCCTCCCCTCACTGGACACAGAGCTGGCTTGGGCACATTCTCATTACTGATTTACTGTGGCGTCAGAATCTTTAACAGAAATGCTGGGTTTGGTTTCAGTGTAACATATTTGTACTCCAGTCCCCATAACAGTTATTGTGTACTGCCTGATAGCATAGACAATTTGCCTACACATCTGGCTGTAGTGATGACCAATAACAGAGTAAATGAAGTGGATTCTACTTTATATAGAACGTTTTCCAGTGGTTTAGATGGCGAGTTGTCTACATTGCTTGATTCCACTGTGAGCCCTGTGTTTTGTGTCTAGCTTGGAGTAGTTTTTGAGTAGTTTATGTAGTGAACCTTGGCCTTTCTCCTGTGCCCCTGAAGATAAATAAATGAATAAAATCAGCAATACAAAAACAGAATATATATATATATATACAGGTCTGGAAAAAAATAAGAGACCACTGCCCAATCTCCAGATTTGAACCCTATTGAAAACCTCTGGAATGTCATCAAGAGGAAGATGGATGATCTCAAACCATCAAGCAAAGCTGAGCTGTGTGCTTTTTTGCAAAAAGAGTGGTATAAAGTTCCCCAACATCAATGTGAAAAACTGGTGGAGAGCATGGAGACTATTTGCATTTTGTTTTATTTGAGTTATTAAAGCTCTGCAAATACTGCATGATCTTGGGTTATTTTTATGTGTTGTCATTTCCTTTAAATATACACTCTAAATAACAATAGTTATATTTTTAATTTAGGAGAAATATTGTGAGCAGTTCACAAAAAATGAAACAAAACTGTTCATCTCACCAATACATGAACCTGTAAGAAAATAACATAAGAAACTGATTATTTTGCAGTGCTCTCTTAATTATTAATATTAGCCTATATAATTCATGCTAATCCATCTCAAGCCACCATAAGTATCCATACACTAATGTGCTGAAAAATAGTAAAAAGATCCACTGATTCACAGAACCACATTTATCTGAGGATTGACCGGATTACAGAGAGCAAACAAAAAACTGCCGAATCAAATAAGCTCACAAGTAATTGCTGTTATACTTTGAGTAGAACATAGATGTCTTCTTAGTGGTCCTCTGCAGGCCACTGGCAGGCAGTTAGAGGGTAACATGTGTCAGGGTGATTTCCCTGGGCAAGAGCTCTTGGCCGGTTTGTCCCTGCAGGCCGCGCCCTGGAACCTTTCGAGATGAACTCATCTTCATAGTACAGAGTGGTTTCAGCATGCTCTGCTGCAGATAGAATGGCCAGATGTCCTCATTCCACATCTACCTTTTTGCCTGATGGAGTGGATCAAGCACTGACAGGTTCCTACTCTCTCTTCCCATCATCCTGCTCTCCCTCCCGCTTGCCCTGTCCCTATCCTTTTCCCAGCCCCATCACTTATTCATGGAACACAGTCAGCTGCCTCTACTGATGGCAGGAAATGACACGTGGACACAGAAGTGGCAGTGGGTGGTTTCAACTCATCAGCTTGGCACAGAACAGTCAGCCTGGGCATCAGCATCAGCTCTTTGCCAGCTGAGGTGCGCAGGGTTAATTAACACAGGACAGTGTGATCAAAATGCTTGGCTTCTTCTTCGATATATTTGTGTCAAGATTTGGTACATTAAACATCTTATGAACATAAATTTTCTGAATAAAATAATTGTTCTTCTCAACGAACAAAAAAGTGCAAGTTGAATTGCAAAGACAAATCACAATCATGTGGCATCAGGATTTATTTATTTATATTTTAATACTTTTACGTACTACATGTTTTGTATTTATTTAGATTTGAATCATTTTCTATAGTGTTTATTATTATAGATTTAATTAGCATCAATATACTTAAAAATGTGACTCTAAATATAACTAATATCATTCTTTTAATTGCATTCTGCATAATTCATAATAAATCCAAACTTAATCTTGACACACAATGAAGAAACAGAGCTGTGATCTAATATCATGGTGATCATTTGTAAATTTGTCTACACAAATTGAATAAATTGTCAACACTATTTTTAATAGTGTTTACACAACGTGTTTTTATAAAATTATTTTTTCAAAACTTAACTTGAACCAAATTTGATGATTATTTCTTTAATTCCTTATGGACTAGGACCAGTGTGGAGTATTATCTGTTGGCTCGGTGTCACTATGTGTGTGTGTGTGTGTGTGTGTGTGTGTGTGAATGGGTGGACGGGGGTTTATTAAAGAGGAGGGCTGGGGGATGTGCTTCTCCGCCTCCCTTATCAGTAATGTCTTGCGATCAATAAATAGGACATCTAGATAAGGCGGACACACATGCAGGCACTATGGTAGAAACTGAAGGACACACACACACACACACACACATAGCGCTGAAGAGAGCCGATGTAAAGAGAGCAAAATCTAAAACACACAGAAGACACAAATCCACAAAAAAAAAGATAGATACAAAGATACATATGTAGATACGACACACAGCATCCCTGTAGGAAGTGGAAGACACATTTATCTATATACAATAAATTAAAAAAAACAACTAGAATAAATAAATAATAAATAGAATATGATTAAATACATGTTAAAGTGCTCAATACTCTGTAATAATCTGTAAATTTGTTCTAAAAAAAGATCATCTCTAAGCAATCTGCCCAGTGTCAAAATGCACAAATTTAGCTAGACGTTTAACACTTTATTAGCAGATCTCTAAGGAATTTTGCAGCACAGAAAAAAATAAATTGCTTAAAAATAGATTGCTAGGCAATGTAGCCCTACTCTGGTAAATCTATGTCAGTTTACACAGCCCCATTATGTTTATGGAGAATGCTTGATCTCTTTGCCAAGGTTCCCTCCAGAAGAGACACACATCTGTTTTTCACGTTCTCTGCAACTGTAAAGATCCTCTCTGTGTTATTAAATTAGAACCAGCACAGATTTATAAATGTTAAACCCACCAATAATCTACAACTTGAAGCAAGTTAGCACCTAGCTTTCACTGAGACACTGGAACTCTGAAACACTGAACACTTGAATCATTTAATCTAATCCTATACTTTATTATAGAGCTTTATCATTTGAGTACATTTGTATACAGTACTAGTATTCATCAGTTCTCACACAACTCTGTAATGATAGGAGAAATTTGTGTGTATGTGTTGAGTGTGTGTGTGTGTGTGTGTGCTACTAGGCTTCATACTCCAGGGAGAGACCCAGGCGTTAACTGCAAATCCAGCCGGCAGACCGGGCTCTACTCCTGGCCACAGAGCCGACTGATCAATGGCCCTGCTCTTTTGAAAAGCCAAACCCTACTGAACTCAGAAATCCTCTAAATCATCACACAGACACCACAGGAAAGGTGTAGACAGAGAGAGAGAAGCCAGCATGATACAAAAAAAAAAAAGTAGAAAAAGTACACAAGAAGAACTTTTTCTCCTCTGTAGAATTTAACTTTAAAATCGTCCTTTTGTTATTTACAGATCCTCTTAGGAATATTACATTTTTTAACCCACTGGATTGATATAGGTGGTGTGTAGACCGATGACCAACAGCACTTGTTTATCTACTTATTTCACTGCACAAAAAACAGCACCAGCAGAGATACATGATACATGGCAGTGCATTTGTGCCCTTGTGCTAATCCTCATTATATACCATGGATATGTGCATGAGTTCAACCTGAACTGAGCTCTTTATGACATGAAATGTACACTAGACACAAAAGATTAAAAAAAACAAACAGAGCTAAACAAAAGAACTTTAAAATAACCTATTTGGAATAATTCGTAGAGGGATTTTGGTTGAAATGGATGTGTTCATACTACATTACACACAGTGTAATGATACACACCATACACACATTTCAAATTCAATATGACATATTGCTGTTTCGGTATGATACACTGTCACAAAAAGACCAGGAAATACACTAAAAAAGTCAGGCATTACAAACAATAAGAGAGAGAGAGAGAGAGAGAGAGAGAGAGAGAGAGAGAGAATATGTGTATGTATTATTAGTGCTGGCTAGTATGCTAGCATATAGGCTCATGAAATGTAGCCTGATTAGCATACAAGGTTGTTATTTCTCTTGATTTAAAAATTTTGTGGTTGTTACATTTTCAGGGGAGACACTTGATTCAATGTAAAATGTTTATTACACCTCGCATAATATGAGCACTATTTGATGAAGAATAGCCTACTTTACACCCCATGTATAATCCTATATTTCTCTACTTTGACTGCTATGAATAATTTGTGTCCAATCTGCTGTGTTAACACATCTTTCCTCTGAGTTGGATAACACAGATCACAGTAGCCATAATTCCCACTGTGTCTTTGACCTGTTTAGCTCATTTGTGGCTCGGTATAACAGTGCAAACAAAGAGCAGAGTGAGAACAAACCCAAGTGTAATTGTGTTGGATGAACGCTCATTGCTAAAGGGTAAGGTGGCCAACACCACATTATACTCATCTTACACTGCCCTGCCAGAGCACTGGAGACTGGAGGTGTGTGAAGCACTCAGCCCACCAGAACTCTTTCACAGGAAACAGGATGAGGAATTCCAAACAAAAAAGGGGGCAAGTTGATTCCTGTAGACATCAGAGCAGCTCTTCAAAGCTGTGGTCACCGTATTTTGAGACATATGACCCATTTGACACCCACTTCCTCATGACATGGATTTAAATTCAAATAAGATGAATAAAAGCTTTGACGGATTTTCATTACATTGCATGGGGACAAGTCCATTGGGGTTAAAACCTCTTTTACAAGAGCAAAAAGAGGGAGGATCAGAAAAACACTGGAACTATAAAACACCTAAACATAAAAGAAAATCAGTAACACAAAACACTGTGTATCATCTTAAAAATACGCAGGACATTTTTGGCTCAAGATGTCATTTAGACAGCGATATAAGGTGGTCCGGTTTTGCATAACTAGGTACACGTGCATAAAAAGGAGCGCTTACCCAGCTTTTATGGCTGAGTACATGAGCACTGTACTTTGACACTGTGGGAGAAGTCTGCTTTGGTTTCTGAATACCCGAAGAGTCCTGAGTGGTGTCATACTCCACAATAACACTGTAATGTCATTTTGAAATAAAGAAGTTTTGCACATGAGTGGCTCTGGTTTCGTCCTCGGGGTTACTTTCTGAAATTAAAATAGAGTGAATGAGTTTCTCTTTGAAGGCCAGAGAGATAGAGCAAGACAAGAAAGAGAGAGAGAGAGAGAGAGAGCGAGAGAGAGAGAGAGAGAGAGAGAGAGAGAGAGAGTGGGTGGGAGAAAGAAAGGGGCTAGGGGCAAGCAATAGGAGTGCAATTAAAATTGCACACACTGGCGAAATCTCCCTCTTATACAGCATAAGTCCTACCCTCTTTTGGGAGCTCATCAACCCTGGTGCCTTTTGAAGATTTCACAGCTTTTCATGCTTTGGTTTTAGGCAGACAACAAGGTAGTGGCCATTCCGTTATGACTTCCTTTGCTCTTTGCGTATTGTATCAGCAACAGAATATACCAATATACCAAAAGTCGTGTCATGTTTGCAAAACTTTGCAAACTGTTCACACTAGTCAGTCCATATAAAAGTTACAACAGTAGTAGGAGTTCTTCTTTTTGTATCAAACTTTATTAACTGTATTAAAACTAATTATTTATTAGTAGTATCACTAACAGAAGTGTTATTATAGCGTTATTCATACTATATTGTTGTATCTTTCACTAGAATTTATCATTCTCTATTTTATGTGACCATAGTCTATAGTATTTTATGTGACTATAATATTATAGTGGTGTTGCTTCCAATATGCATCATATAGCATACTTTTTTCACATGATGGTATGTTGAATACACTGAATGAGAATTCACAGTGCAGTGAATCAGAATTCATTCATTTGCTATCTGTTTATTTCCAATACAAAAAACATATCAAAGGATTATGAGCAGCAAGAACCTGACTTGAAGTGAAAAAAGTTTTCAGACGGTGAATTAACATATGTGATAATATGGTGTGATTGTACATGTTTATAATCTGATGGTCAGTAAAGATATCTGCATGCTATATTTACAAAATCAGTGCAAGAAAGCAGAGAAATAAATGCTCCACACCACATGTACTTGATTCATGCAAGCTGCTTAGAGTGTCAGCCAACATGAAGCCAATACATCTTCTGAAACTGCTTATGCAAACTCATAAAGCAGCTGATCATTCTTCTCAGACATCACTAACAGCCCTTTACTGTATGCATGAGCTTACAGATATCTGTGATTGTCTAGTGAGGGAATAATCAACAAAGCACTTTTGATTGCAACAATACTCTTTAAATATTGACAGCTCCATTGGACACTGAATAACTTCACTGCAACATACAAAACATATATGTATTAATGTGTGATTGTCACTGGACAGAGCTTCAATGGTTTAACAGCAAACCTACTGCACAGAAGCACTATAAATTAGTACCAGGTGAGAGAAAGGGAGAGTGTAAAAGTTTCATAGAGAGAAAAGAATATCCAGTGATGCTAAATGATGTTGTGTTTCTTTTCATATATAATATTTTATAGAATTTATAGACTGTTTGCATCTAGCTAAGCCCAAAAACTCAATGGTCCATCTTGTGTTTGATGACAAGATGTAAGACAGCTCATTTTTTATATTCTATTTCTGAAAGTAATTTACACAATTTATACACAATTTGGTAAATTTACTCCAATTAACCTAATTATATAGTTTGAAGCCAGATGTGAACATTTTTAATTAACTTCCAACATAAAAGAAGTGCAAAGTTGTACACTTGGCATTTAGGAAAGTAGTGCAGTGCAGTGGTGGGTTAAAAGACAGTATATTAATGCAGTGTCACTGGGCTCGACAGGCTGACTGGGTGCAGCTGTGGCCAGCAGTGAACGGTAGCGTCTTCTCACACAGTGGAGGATCCTAATGGAGGGTGATGAATCACCAGACTGACACTCCTAATTGTGTTCCTTTTTTACTTCTCTGTAATGACAGCTGTTTCGAGGACAATCTTAAATGCTTCCTGTGTCAAACCTGCCATATCCACAGCAGATCTCCTAACTCGGAGTGTATCCTTTATACCTCTTTAATGTGGGTTTCATTCGCATTCTTGTGTATGTTGTTTTCATATACGTATACTGCGTATGACACTGCAAAGGATAAACACCTTGCACACAAAAGCCATCATGCTGCTTTGTCTTCTAATGGGTCTGCGACATCACAACAGGATATTATGGTTTCATAAATGATAATTTATGCAGTCGTGTAAAAATCTGGCCACAAAGAATCATCACCAGCCTCTTCCTTGCATCTTCTCGAGCTAATTACTAGGTCAAAAAAGCCATTTGTTCCATCCAACAACAACCCCCTTTCCAAACACCTCACACATTATGCAAAAATGCCAGATGCTGGCAACACCTTCTGAAAAAGTTGGTGCAAGGGTGAGAGACTGTAGAAAGAAGAGAGCAGCTGAATGCACTCCTTTTATTTGATTAATTCTTCAAGCTTAAAAGCGGAAAACCAGATGTTGCATCCTGCAGAAGGTGAAATATATCATTGATAGTAAGCAAACATCCGTATGAATGGGTTGGTTCACACAGATCTACCCATGTTCTTTTGTATCCTTCATTCATATGTTAAGATGGTAGGAGTTCCGGGGGAACAAAAAAAAAAAAGAAATTTAGAAACGGATATACAGAAAAAAAAGAGATAACAGCCTCTACACACAAACAGATTAGTGAATTTATTTATTTATTTATTTATTTTTAGAAAAAATAGAAAAGAAAAACTGACAGCTCACTCACTAACACACAGTAACTACTTTATCCTGGTTAGGATCATGGTGGATTAGGAGGGTGAGGAAATATTTTCAGGAGTGAGGCAGAAATGCACTCTGGAGGGGACAGTGCATAGCCGGGCACCTAGGGGCAATTATCCACCTTATTTTCCACCTATATATATATCCACCTATATTATCCACCTTACCTACTGGTATGGTTTTAGGAGGTGAGAGAAATCCAGGAAACTCATGTGGACGGGGGATGTGGTAGCTTAGTGGTTAAGGTGTTGGACAGCTGATTGGAAGGTTGTGTCCACCAAGTTGCCACTGCTGGAGCCTGAGTAAGACCCTTAACCCTCAATTGCTCAGTTGTATAAAATGAGATAAAATGTAAGTTTCTCTGGATAAACGTCAAATGCTGTAAATTTAATATAATTCCATAATTGTAAATGCAATGAATGTATACAGAAAGTCTGTATAGACAGCAATACAAGCTCAGGATTAAACCAGGACTCGTAATATACACTCTACCAGCATGTGCTTCAAACACATACAAGTCTGATAAACTGATAACCTTACACTGAAACATGACACTATACATGCAGATGGGTGACTGAACTGACAATAGAATATGTTTTATGATTTCAGAAAGCCCTCATGCCCCGTGAATGGGAACTTTGTCATTCAGGAAGAGGCCACTCCCCTTAGGATAGAAATGTTTCATCATAAGTTACCGGTGATCAGTCAGAATAACTTTATATTGATTTGCAGTGGCCCTTTCCTCTAAGGCTCCAAATGAATACAAAGCACACCAGCAAGAGTTTTCTCTCCAGTATAGCTGGGAGGGAGCAACAAGTTAGAAACACAGTGTAAAGATGTAAACATAAAGACATGAAAATAGAGGCAACCACACTAGATATTCAGTTACACACATGAACCAAGAACAGAATTTTGCATATACAATAATCTAATGATGAAGAGATTGAACTAACCAGCATGTTGTAAACAGACAAGACAGTGCATGCAAGACCCAAAGCAAACGTGAACTTGGTGGCAACCTTCACTTGTGCACATCATTTAAGCTTGCTATACAGGGTGGAGCAGATGTACAGAGTGGAGGAGATGCAGCCTGTTGGTTCTCCAACTGTGTTTACTGTGTTCCAACTGAACTCGTGAGGCCAGAAAAAGGACAGGCCAGTGCTTTTACCAGCATGCCGACCTGACATATTAACTCATAAATTATCTTCTCTCCACATGAAAAATGCAAGCCAACTTCAGGAGACAGCTATGTATAATTGATTCAAATGAGGAGCTCTTCTCTGGCAGACTTGCCTAGCGCTGTGCAAGTACAAGAAATGTAGGGCAAGGAGGAAGGTTTTCTTACCATGGCCTGACATAGGGAGTGACAAGACAACACACATTGCCATGATAGAAAACTTAAGGAGACTTGATCCTTTTCATGCACCATTAGTAAAATGAGCCGCAGCTGATGAGAGAGGACTGTGAACACAAGCGTTGATGTCAAAGTTCTTAGAGGATCTTGTATGCACTAGTGAATTATACAGCATGACAGGATATTTGCCAAGCAGAATGTGAGAAAGATGGTGATGTTTTAACTCCATCAGTTTTAAATTGATATGCTCCTTATTACCCTGTATAAATTGTCAACATGCCTTTTAATAATGGATGGAATCCTTTCTGTCGAGTAGCTGTTTGAATGGTCACGAAAGTATAGTATAGAACACCATTTTGCTTAAGCATTGATTTCTTAGTCTGAAGATGAAGGCCACTGCTCTCATACTGTGGAGAACCAGGCATCTTCAATAACACTTTATCCTGGTCAGGGTCTAGGTGGGAGTATTTGGGAGCAAGGTAAGGATACATCGTTGATGTGACACCCAGTTCAACACAAGGCATCAATTCAATTCAATTTTATTTGTATAGTGCTTTTAACAGTAAACATTGTCGCAAAGCAGCTTTACAGACATATAAAAACGCAGAATAAAAATGGTACCTAATGAACAAGCCAGATGTTTTTAGGAAGAAACCTAAATAGTGCGATTATAATTAATTCCTCTTCCATAACTATGCTATATAATCTGGGGAAGTCATGTAGCAAGGAGCTTTTGAGCCAGTTTGAATTACTTGAATCACTAACCCACTGACATATACTAACTTCATCACCTTGATAAACAAAACATTGTGGAAACAGACGCTTACAATGAAGGTACAACTAATAAAACATTTATAATAGTAGTTTGTAATACATTATTTGCAGTTGTACCTCACCAATGTGTGATTTTCTTGTAGCACTCAGCAAACCTCAAACCAACAGACAAGCACACCAGCAGGGGTCTACGCATGGACCAATGAAAAGTTGTTCTCAATCCCATTCCAGTTCTGGAACGGGTTTGATCCAATCTACTCAATTTTCTACTCATGCCCTTCAAAAGCCAAGTCAGTTGTGTTAAAGTAGAAAAAAACACAAGACTCTGCATAGCACCGGGTTCATGGGACTGAGATTGAGAGCCATGCACTGGCCCATGATGGTGGTCTTTACAATCAATCAAGTGCTTCTAGTGACAGGATTCTCCTCTTCTTTTTCTCTAGCTCACAAGTAGGGCAATGCACTATGATGGAATGAAACAGGAGAATAAGTAAGGATGGGCTTTAATCTCGGCTATGGAAAGCAGCTTTGTTAGGCATTTTAGTGCCCTCCTCTCCATTAGGACAAAGGTCTTACCAGATGCCGTCACATGCAGCAATTACCTGGACCAAATCAATGGCAATTGTTTTACGCCTTTAACCTTGCGAATAAATCAAGTTTCAGCTTGAAAGGAGTTAGCACTACTACTCTTGCAGCTTAGACTTCAAGGTCATTATCTTATTTAGGCAAAGAAAAAAGCCTTTTTCCTGCTCTCATTTTGCTATCCTTCGTTCTTTTTTTTCTCTCGCTCTCATTGAATGGCAACCCCTAATCAAGTCTTGACTGGGGCCCGATTTTAATCACTCTTCACACAGAGCTGCCAAATTCCTACAGGCAAATAGCCATGAAAAATTTACCAGCAATTCTTCACCTTGTAGTGCACAGCTATTTGTTGTCCTGCTTAAATGTATGAAATAATATATTATTGAGTGGCGGGTGAGGAGGAAGGCAGCAAAGAGGAAGGTACTAAGGGATTCCAAGGTCAGCTGTATGCGCCTCAGGACTAACCGATCAATATGATTTGGTCAATAACTTCTTTATTACTATACTATCACTGCGAGCAAAATAATTTTAGAGTTGAAATACATTTTTGTTCAACCAGCTCAGAATATTGAACTGTATGCCATCAAAAACTACAATAATGTAGCATCTCTCTAAGGAAATATGTGTTTGCAATTCAAATGTGGATTGCTTTAAACATATTTTACAATTAAAATGAACTTTCAGCTCAAGTTGCATTATTTGGTACTAACTAATTTATTTAAGTCTTTTATTCAAGGGAAGAACAACACAATATACAAAGGTATGATTTCTTGAATCAGGTTAAAAACCTTCTTCTCTGTTCTAGATAAAAGCGTTATCATAACTCTACTTCCTTGTAGGCAGTTCACTATTTAGATTAGGGCCTCTCACAGGGGGCCAATTATATGATGGAATAAGCACACAAAGTTGTGTATCACTGGCCCTTGTGACAGTAGGTGTATTCCTGTCCCAGCGGCACATCCGCATTAGACTTTTACAGTGTAATCTGTGCCTGCTGTAACTGCAGCGCTGTGGTTGAAGGACACTAAGACGCAATAAATATAGATGCAAACAAAAATAATATTATAATAGTACATAAAAAAAGGCACAGGCATCTTTCTCTGTCCAGCGGCATAGAAGTGGTGCTTTATTACAGCTTGTAAAACTGTTTTATCACCTGCCACTGCAAGCGCAGAGGAGAGAGGAATGGCACACTACTTGCTACTATCACTCTGCATTAGGAGCATGGCATCTTTTTAAAAGACAAGGCTGGTCTTTCTTTGTAGCTTTCTCTACTTCTCTTCTAAAAGATTCTCTTCTCTTCATTCTCTGTTTTGCTCTGAGCTTTGCATCACTTTTCAGGTTTTCTAAATAAAGAGCATGCTATGTGTCACTGGTAAGCTATTAAAAAAATTCAGCATGCTGTTAATAAATGAAAGTGACATATCAAGTATATCAAGCGTATATCAAATTCCTAGAAAATGACGAGGAAGAATGTTCTTGGTATTTCCAAACTATATCACAAGGCTGTAGTGCATCTGTGGAATCTCACTGGCCAATTCTACAGGCTGAGGTGAGAGTTTTATTCAATAAACTAGTCCAGAAGGCACTGAAACAACACCCAGCTTTCACAACTGACTAATGTCTCTACGGTCAGTTACACCTTGGACTTGCCTCATATAAAAAAGAAAAAGAACTGCAACATCACTGATTCCTGCCACAGAAAGTTTTTCCTTTCAAAAGAACATCTTAAGGGAAATGGCTTAATATTTTATTGTTCTTCACAGAGGAATGCTTTTCTTTGGAAGCATTTTCTTTGCAAATCATGTTTGATCAGCCCAGTAATTTTTCCTGTTCTACTAAATCAGTCACCAGGATGGAAGGTGGTATTTCATCTCACTACTCTTTTATATAGACTGAAATACTTGCTGTTTGTTTGCTGAGTTGAGTAGTTTTGTAGACTCAAATAGGGTTTGGAAGGAAAAAAAGGGAACCGAATTTTCAGTTCCTCTTTGACCACACAGCCAAGTTAAAAAGAAGAATTTCTAGCATAAGAAGACAGATGAGTGGACCCTCAATTTTTTAGCCTGATTCTATGCTATCCAGTTAGCAAAGGAGTGGACTACTGCACCCACAGGCTGAGTGGAGAGTTTGGGGTTAGTCTGCAAGGTAATAAAGCTTATAAGAGACTGCAGTCAGGGTCATACAATGTGAGTGTTGTTTTAGTGAGCAGAACACAGACCCGAGTAGACCGCTTTAATGGATGCTATTTCCTTTCTCTCTCCCTGCAGATGAAAGGGGCTTAAAGGTTTCAGTCCCTCTGAATTCTCTTGCTTGGGCTTTCACTGTACACATAGACTTGTTTTAAATTACTGCACTCACAGACCTTTCCAAACTACTGTACTGTCTAACTCTAACATGGCTTTCTTGAAAATCCAGAAGAATACTGTAGTTGGACATGAAATATTAATTGTACTGTTAGCTTGATTGCATGAATGATTGCGGTCCAAATCACATAACTCCTGCACATCAGAGCAGCTGTGTTAGACTTCAGTGGGATGCGGAATGTCAGAAAATGCAATGAATTTTATAGGTCTGTGAGACGATTGCTTGTGAGTGACCAACACTTAACAAGATGTGCTTCCAAATGCAGCAAATAGCACCGGAGCTTGCTTTTCAAGGCAGATTATCAAAGACAATGTTATGGTAGTTGAGAGAGCCCCAAAATGTCATGCTGCCCCAACTTCCAACAAACGAGAAGTTATGTAAACTGTTTTTGACAAGTTATGAAGATCATTTCCCCTGGCTAGCAGGAAGCATGCTTGCATCTTATTTCGCTAACTACTCAAATCCATCGCCAAAGCCTATCTAGCCTTGCCTCCTTGGCTAAATTAAACAGGCCACTGATCACTTGCAATGGATTCCAGTACAGTTAATATTTTGTGATGTCTGCCATAGTGAGAAAAACATCACTAAATCACTTTCTGTGATGTCTAACAAGACTGGAAACTCTTGTACAGGGATCTTGGTCAACTCCTCCATGCAGAACATTTTAAGTATAGAAAAACATTTCCTTAGGTGTTTCTCTTTTTTGCTGGTTTGCAGACTTCTGGAGACTGAAGTGGTCATTGCAAAACATTGATTTGTGCGTCTTCAACCCTAAATGTGCTGTTTTGGAAGTATGTGTGTACCTCCTGGCAGTGGCAACCAGGTTTTGGGTTGAAATATCCTGATACTTAGCAAAATTCATGACGCCATCAATCTTCACAAGAGCGCCTAAACCACCAGCCGCAAACAGCTCCAAAGCTTAGTGGTGTAAATCAATTCGGTCTATATACTTTACCAAGAAAATACTTAAAAACATACTTCTAATTGGAATAGTTTTTGGTTAAAACAGAGACAAATAGTTTCCTATTGTTTGAATGAGTGGATTATTTATTTATTTAATTGAATATAGATTCACAGAAACATGATAATTGAAAAAAATACCACCTGGCCTTTTTCCAATCTTCAGTAGTCCAGTTTCAGCGAACCACTTTGGTATCATATTCCCATTTTTGGCTGATAGTAGTGGAACCCAGTGTGCTCTGCTGTTGTAGTCCATCCTCCTCAGTGTTTGACATATTGTGCATTGTAGAAGAAAGGTTATTGAATTATTGTAGCCTTTCAGCTCAAACCTCTCTTATGATCAAGTCATACCCATCTACAGTCTAGACCTGTAAGCTCTATAGACTGTTGTGCATGAAATTCCCAGGACAGCAGCAATTTCTAAAAAATAAAAAATAGTAAAATAAATAAATAAATAAAACTCAAACCTGGTACCTACAACCATGCCATGGACAAATTTCATATTTTTTCCCTGTTCACTTAGGTTTGATGTGAACCGTAATGGGATAATTATGTGAATGAGCAGGTGTACATGTGTTCCTATTAAAATTGAATCTACCTTTCAAGCTACCTACACATTTGTCTTTTACATATAATAATATAGACAATCATTTTCAAAAGTCTGTGTGCAAGACCATGGTAAAATAAACTGATATTGTATTAGAAGGTTTAAACACTATATTAATGCATTGATTACAAAGAAGACTAGCAAGTAAAGAACACCTGAGCCTCAGTGACCCTCAGTGTTGTCAGGTGACAGCTCCTGTCCCTGGTCTGTTGTCATATAAAACAGAGAATCAAATAGCAAATGTAGGTTACATGTAACACTGGTCCTAATGGAAATCAATATCATCTCTAGCATCTTATAAATTAGAAGGCCCAAGCCAGCATGCCAGATAAATTAACATTACAGCATTCTGGACTGTGTGATTGAACATGACAATGACATACATGCCCTCTGCATGGAGAAGACATGTTTTCTCCGCTTTTATCCACAGTACCGGGGCAGTTCAGTGTGTGTGTGACGGCTAATGCTGCAGTGCACAACAAAGATATTTTATATTAAAATGTTCTTTGATAAATAGTAATAATAATCATAGAATTTGAAGTCTAAGGGAAGTACAGTGCTTTGTTCCAGAAGAGACCTTAAAAAATGTTGACAAGTGAAAGCATAAAAAAAAACTCTTCTCCTCCTTCATCTATCTTTCTTTGGCCTTTTTGGCCTTTCAAGACCTCCATAATACATTCCTTCATTGACACAATGCTACCCTGCCTTAACACTTCAACATAGCCTCGAATGAATCATTCGAGGACTAATGTATTCAGGACATGTGAGGACCAACTGCTGCTATCAAAGGACTTGCATGAATAACTGTAATAACTGGAAAATTATTTTGATAGCCTGAAACAATCTTATATATCACAGAACTTTATTAAAATAATATCAAATCAAATTAGCCTGTATCCCCATAATGAATTAAGTAACAGGTTACGCTGATATTAATCTCGACTAGCTCGCAGGCATTGCGGCAGGAGCATTTAATAAGCCGGTCCCTCTTGCTCTGAAGGGCTAGAAATCCTCGAGTACCAGTGCTTATTCAGGGAAAAATACATCAAAAGCCTCTCTCCCTCTCTAAATAATGTGCCCCGTTTTCTCTGCCTTTGGTGAAATTATTCATAAGGAGAAAATCTTGGAGAAATCTCGGGAGGCTTCTGATTAGCAGCTGACCCACGGGGATGCTACGTATCCTAATCCCCTAAATGCCTTGCCGGCTCCCTCCCACCCGTGTGCCGAGGAGCAGGCCGTGCAGACAGTGAAATAATAATATAATCATGTTTTGGTATGGCAGTGTATAGCAGCCAGGCCAGGCAGAGCCACAGTGGGCCTCCCAGGCGCTGGTGCAGCTGTCTGGGCTCGCGCTATGCTCAGGCCTCGGCCTGACTCTCCAGACCCCCCCGCCAGCACTTCTATCTCAGCTCTCTCTCGCTCTTCTCTCCCTTTGCCACTTGGATACTGTCCATTTTCAGGGCTAAGAACCTGCTGGAGGCTCTTTAAATTTTTTAATAGAGCCCAGATGAAGCGTTGCTGCGGAGAGCAGAAGACAGCTCGTGTCAGTTTTTCCCCCGGCTCCCAGAGGGCCAGTAGCCCTGTAATGATCTGGTAAGGCTACAGATTAAAGTCGAGCTGGAGTCCAAGAAAGAGGGGGGAAAGAGAGCTGCCAGTTGCTCTTCATTCGCTCTGTCTACACTATCTCTATCTCTTGCGCTCTCTTTCTTTTTTGTCTCCCTATTCCTGCCTCTGTCTCTTTTCCATTCTCTAGTGCCACTCCTTTCCCACATGGTTCAGGTGAGCTGTGTGGCTACAGGAAAGCGGGAAGCTTCGGAATGAGGGTATGATGAGTACACAACACTTTGCTCACAATGCCACCACCATGCTCAGCTTCTCCTCTGTTTTCATTTCTTTTTTCTCCTCCTGAATGCATCCCTCAGCAGCTTATGTTCATTTTTTGCTATGTTATGATCCCTCAGTTATCTGTAGTTATCGTTTCTCTTTCTTTCTCAATCCCAAGTGCAATCCCAACATTTCCTCCCTCATTCTTTCCAGACATGTCTCCCATTTTCCTGGGTCTGCCTGGATTGTTGTGTTGCCTTGCAAACCACACTACATAACCATCCTGCAGGGTGGACACTAAATCTTTTGATGCAGGCATAATAGCGATAACATCTGAACTAGGGGAGTCTTCTCAGGGCATGCTTGACAGATGTAGCGTGGCCTGTTAGGATTTAGAGCTCACAAGTATCTATTACGGGCACTGCAGCAGGGTTTGGCAGGCCCGCCTGGTAATCTTCCATGAATTTCTGCCCAACTTATCACAGACCTGGGACAGGTTTCTGCAGGAAGCGGAATCACTGGATCTCCTCTCCCAAAGACAAGCCAGGCCTTTGAACTCTTCATATAGAGATATGAAGGACATAGACATTGTTTACTCCTCTAAAAGTGAGATCAACAAGATCATTGTTCAGATAGCAACACAATACTATGCATAATTTACTCTGCTGGCAGGGCAATCCATAAATTTGTCCTCGTGCGCCACACTACTATGGAAATTATGCTAGAAATGCATCATTTTGTGTTTTTCAGGAGAAAAAATAGTGTGTATATAGTTTTTCTCTGCTGTCATGCCCTTTAAGAGTGAACTCTAAAGACAAACTGAGTCCTCCCATGTGTGTCCATAAGACTGGGAAACTGATGGACTATGTAAAGTTATATAATTATGCTAATGTATTCAAAAAGGATAATCATAAACATCCTAGAGAAATGATACAGCTGCATGGAGAAATATGAATATCAAATAGATAAAGAATCTGTGCCATGGGCTATAGGAGAGCAGATTACGGGCAGCTTTTTCATGTGGGCACAAGGGAAATGCGGGCTTTGTATGTGTTCAGGAGGACATGGGTATATTTAAGTGTGCACAGGAGTGAGAGAGGAAGATGGAAAACTGTCATGTATGTGAGAGATCATATCAGGCAGTTTTTTAGCTGACACTTTTGACCTTGAGCATGTATACTGAGAGGAAGACAGAAAGTAAAGTGGTAAAAAGGTCTAAAATAAAAAAGATGCATACACTCTTAAAAATAAAGGATCGTAAATAGTCAGATTCTATGGTTCTATGAAGAACCCTTAACATCCATGGAACATGAAAAGGTTCTGCGGAGTCATTAAAAAAAGGTTTTTTTTAAAGAAACATTTACTGACAGGTTCTTTGGGGAACCAAAAAAGGTTCTTCTGTGGCATCATTATTTTTAAGAGTGTATGTGTATGTGTCAGTGAGGTATTACTACTGGTTACACTTACACTTGAATACAAAGTTCTTGCTCGGATCTTACCCAAAATCTCTGTTCTCAGTAGGGTTAGTACTGCCAGAGTGCTGGATCGAGGAGCGACTTGCACTAGCGAGTGGCACTTTTAGTGGGTCCCCAGAAGGATAGGAATATCTGACAATGTTGACCTTGTGGGGACTGGTCCATATGAGGACAACCTAATTTTATGCAGTTTTTACAACAAAAAAACAAACAAACAAAAAACCCTGAAAGAGTCATGTTTCCTTTTTGTTACTGAGGTTAAGGATAAGGTTAGATTTAGGTACATGTGTAGCATTAATTAGCTGCATTAATAATGATGTCAATCGAAGGTCTTTACAAGGATAGTAAGACAAACGTGTGTGTGTGAGAGCATGCGTGCATTAGTGCAGGATGTGAGTAAATGTTTGTGTTTGTATTCCAGCTCTCTGGAGGGTTTGATCCCGTGCCATCTGGCAGATTTGGGTGATGGAGTTTATCATCTTCCTCATCTGATAGTTTCTCTAGCCCTGTGTCCTCCCCCAGCGCCATTCTACACCTCTGAATCCCTTCATCTCCTGTCAGGCCACCATATCGTCTTTTCATTTTCCCTCTTGCTGACACCAGCATCTCCTTCACTCAGATACCTTCAGAGTACCTCACATTCTCTGACACAATGACTGCTAAAAGTCCTTTTGCCACAACCATTAAGTGAGGAAAAAATAAACATGGATCAATGCAGAAATGAATTATGTACATACAATGCTATATGGAGGCTCATTCCTGAAGTCAACCGGCCATTAATGTCAAGAGGGGTAGGAGTACATTTTCATCAGCGGTTTAGGATTCACTGTGTGTGTGTGTGTGTGTGTGTGTTCGGGAACAGTGCTGTACAATAATACTGTAATTAGATTTAGAGTGAGGATGCATGTTCATCGCCAAATTACAGTAAGTGAATAAATCATTTGCCATTCACTTACACATGCTGGAGGAGTATCTATGGTGCATACTGAGATAAGTGACGTAGTGTCCAATTACCTCTGTTACTCTGTCCAGCCCAGTGGAGGGGCTCTCGAGCTTTTGGATATTTTGACCATTATATCTTAGTTCACTTTATGACTCCAGGCAATTATTTTCCTTCTGGCCCATTTAACTAATCTGGCTCATTCTCCATAGCATTCATGCGCAAGAAAGAGCCGGAAAGTAATCCTATGCACACAGTTGTCATTGTGTAGTTTTATGCAAATGGACTGTTTCTACATGTCTTCAGGTGTGTGTTTTTCTTGTGTCCACCAAAATGGGTTCTCCAGGTATGTAAGAGTGTTTGTGAGTGAGTGTGTTGTTCAAGTAGATGGTTTGTACTTTAGGTTTTGTGACCACCTTCACTGAACACTGAGGCCCCATTCACATGTAGAACATTGTTATAAACATAGATTTTACCTCTCGGTTTGCAAAAACATTCCAATTCACCCTCACAGCATTTTCGAAAAAATAGCTTCATTCACAGGAAAACGCAAAACAGCCGGAAAATGCTAAGCTGAGCACGCCAGCTTAATGATAGTGTGCCATAAACTGTTATGTCAAGCGTCTCATGAAAAGAATTAAGAGCATGTACTGAATGAAAGAGAAGATGAAAAACACCAAGATGGTAAAAAATGTCTAAAATGGAAAAAAGACAAACACTAGGATTCATGTGTGTGGACTGCCAGTGAGGCGCTACTATTTTTTGTGCTTACACTTGAATGCGAAGTGTTTATTCAGGGTTTATTCAAAATCTTCAAAAACCTTAATGGGCACGTGCAGGTGTCATGTCTACATTTTCAAAATCACATGTCTTTCCTGTCCACATGAAAATAGTGGACACAGAAAAGCTGCATCTTCAAAAAGAAAAAAAAGAAAAAATCTGTCCATGTTCAAACATGTCTAAAAAGACCTACACATCACATACTGTACACATGCTCATATATAGAATCCATGTGATTGGACTACAGTGGCAACACAGTGACATTAGAAATGATATTAGAAATGTCAAGGACATGAACTGCTGCTTTAGTAGCCACTAATTTTTAATCTTGGCATTTATCTTGGAACTGAAAATATGTTACAGATTAAGTTGTGTCATTTCTCATTTAGAGCTCTAATTATATTACAGGACTATAAGCACAGCAAGTATATGGAATGAAGAGGTCATTTAGACAGCTCTGATAGAGACTTAATCCACTGAGAGATCTACGCACTGGCCACACCTATATGATGTCTCTATACACGCTGACAGCCTGGGACATGTACAATAGGTTTAGTTTAATGAAGAGATTTTCTGTTTATGTGGTAATGTATTTTCTGATAATAATATTATTATTATTATTATTATTATTATTATTATTATTATTATTATTATTATTATTATTATTATTATTATTATTATTAATAATTATAATAATAATTTTACATTCATTTCTCTGCTCTCTTCTCCTATTGTTTGAGGTATGGCTTGCTTTCTACTGTGTGTTGGAGGGGTATGATTTCTAGGCCAGTGTGTGATGAGAGTGTGTGTGTGTGTGTGTGTGAAAGAGTTACAGTGCCCTGGGTGCTCCGCTGCCTGTGGAAACATATGGCTAATCTTTCCCGGTCACCATCACCACTTTTATCTTCTCCCACCCTGGCTCGCCTCTGTTTGATGTCAAATTAGTCCAGGAATAACTAATTCTTTATTCTCCTGAATCTGGCACACTAAAAGAACTTTGTTGTAGTCCTAGGAGGCAAACAATGCTTGAAGGAGTTAAACCAAATGAAAGCCTTTGATCCTGAAAGATATTAGGAAGAGCGCAAGAGTGTGTGAGAGAGAGCGAGGGGAGAAAAAGAGTCAACTTGCTAAAAAAAAAAAAATAAAAAAAATAAAAAATCCGACGCCACATCAAAATGCAAATGATGTTGAAATGTGCAGTGTTTTCCCCTATTTTGTTCCCTTGTTTTTAGTTAAAGATGCACATTTTTTTTGTATTAATCTTAACTTACTAAAGCATGAAAGATTTTCTCTTTAGCACATCATTTCATATTTATATCACTGAGAACGAAAGTGCCATTTACGAGTTGTTACAACAGATTAAAGTGTCAGCATGCTAAACGAGAAATAGGGACAGACGATCCTGAGAGGAGGCGAGAAAAAAGGAGGCAGCAGAAATTGATTTGTGTAAGTACTTTTGCTTTTGGACGTTTTAGCATTGTTAATTTTTTTTCTTCAGCTTTTCTTTGGTTAGTATATAATGATAGCTCTCCCTAGAGCAAATAAAGTGAAATTGTCTAGTGCAAGACAGTCCTTAATGACTGCTTTGTTGGGATGTCAGCACAGCTGCTGAAGAGATGGAAGTGTAGCTGACCCGGGCTTTTATGAAGTGACAGTGAACATGTGTAATTGAAAAGAGCTGAAGGTGAAAGCCGGATTGTTAACCAAGCTCTTTCTGCTTTGGAGTCTCATGGGACACAGTGATGGCTCTTCACAGGGATCTTGCATGTAAAACTGAACTTCTGTAGCACTTTATTGGCAGAATCATATTTGTTCATATATGTTCCAGATCTGATCAAAAACACCCTCAATATTTTTTACTTATAAAGTCAAAAACTCTGCATCCTGAAACTCTTTTTTTTGTTTCATGGTGCATAGTTTTAGTTCACAAAGAAATCCCAAAGACTCAGCTGCAGAACTAGTGATACATGCCCTTCATAAACCTTTGCAGGAACCTTTTCTTCAACCCTTGTTTATGTTACTGTGTCACACTCATCCTCTTTTTGCGTGTAGATAGACCCGTGCTTTGACTTTGAGTGGTTGAATGTTGGTGTGTGTGTTTGTGTGGGAGTGTACGCGTGAGCTCAGCTGCGACTGGTCAGGCCTGGCCCCAGGGCTTGGCTCACTAGACTGATGAACTGCAGGCTTGTTGCCCCGGGGGCAGTTGGGAATGGGCCACACCGGCCTCCCTTTTTCTCTTTTTTCTTGCTTTCTTACAATTTCTCCACTTCAGTCTTGGTGAAAGCAAATAAAGAGATCTTGAGGAAGTGGCAAAGTGGCAGGCCCCGAAATGTAAAGCGTGCGCAATCACTCAGATACAAGTGGCACTGCTAAAAATTGCCTTCATATATCAGCTTATGGTTTACAGGCGCTGGCAGAAAGGACGGCAAAAGGTCAGAGGGAAAAACATATAGATGTGTCAAGCCTGGCGCTCAGGGCGGCAGGACTTCAGGATGAGGGGATGTGATATGGGCTCTAGAGGGACTGAAGAAGTGCTTGATGGAGCAGTATTATGTCTCTCTCTCTCTCTCTCTCTCTCTCTCTCTCCCTCTCTCTCCCACATTCTCTTGTGTCTCAGATGAAGGTAAAGGCATGCAGGCGTCAGCACCGGAGACCAGGTACACCAGGATGTAACCTCTCCTGCCGACCCCCAGTGACAAGACGGATCGCTCCATTCATCTGCGGCTGAGCAGCAGCGTGGCGCGGTATTTTTCACCCTAAACTCAGGATGGATCTGCTCGCTGGGAGGAATGTCACTGGCCTGAATGCCCTGATCTGTCATATGCCTACCATCTTTGCCCATATCACACACCTCACACACACACACACACACCTTTACTAGTCAGACAGACAGAAGGAGGAGGTCATCCACTAGATTGAAAATTCAAATGAAAGTGAGAGGTTATGAGGATCCTGAATTGCTCAACAGTAAAAGCATTTTTTGTCACGAATCATCATGACTTCAAATCCAGATGATGCCGAACCACATTCATCCAGGGAAAGAAGTCCAGGAGAGCATAATTGGCCCTGCTGTCTAGAGGGAAAACATGGAATTCTTGTCTTCGCTGTCAATCAGACATAGACACTAGGTTGTTGCAGGGGTGGTTTTATGGGGGTAGGTTTTCACTAGTCTTCTGCTAGTGGAAATCTCAGAATAAATAAACAAATTAATTAATTAAAATTAATTAATTAATTAATCGGTTAATGTAACAAATAAAAAATAAATTAATAATAATAATAATAATAATAATAAGTACAATTTTTATTGTTAATAAGGAATAGTTTGGTTATGTTCATAAAATAAACCTGTATAGAGAGGGTCTGTGGAGTTTACTTTTACAGTTATATAAAAGTTTGAGAATCCCTAGACTAGTAAACCAGCATCACAACATTCTTCAGCTCTGCAGCATGTGACATTAGCAAAAAAAAAAAAAAAGTTTCAGCCCCTCTAGTGTTGTGGTGTTCTATCGATGCTGCATGCTGAGAATATTTTGTTGTAAACTGCAGCCATGAGTTCACGAGGAGCGTAAAATTTATGGAGGGTAGTTTTACCACCCCCCAGCTTGCACAAGCGTAGGTGTATTGATCACTGTGTACAGATATAATCACTTTCAAATTCATTCTCCATCACTATGGCCTCATGTATCGATTGAGTTTACTTATGTTTTCTGTATCCATGCTTTGCTGCTGTGCCTGCTGCTGAAAGTGTGTGTGTGTGTGTATAAAATGTGTGTGGGACGTAAAGCGGGCAATAACGCCATGATGTTTTACGAGGTGTCATCCTTTGTTTCCTCTTCAGTGTTTTATCACTAGCGGTGGGAAAAAGTGCTGGCTAAAAGCAGCAGGGAGCTGTGCACTAGGAAGAGAAGGAGGAGGACAGGAGCAGGCCTTTCTGGCTGCCAGCACTCACCCAAGAATTAAACGATAAATGCCAGTGGCAAATTCATCACAAAACGAATTAAAGAAATGGGTAATTCTATGCATGATATAAGAACACAGAGATGCAGTATGCACAGAAGAAATGAGTGCAGTGTGCACTGTGTATACTCAGTTTTGGAGAGCAGGAACAGTCCTTACCACCAGTGAGCTGACCTACATCTCCCAGTCTCTCCCAGACTCCTCCACTCAAATGATGGCCTGATTGGCTCCGTCAGAGTTTGTGCCGTGAACTACACAAGAGAGAAACAAATAGATAGAGATAGAGAAAGGTAGAGAGTAAGAATCGATTTGCTTCCATACAACAATCTTAATTTTCATATTCAAAACATCATTCCTAAAACTCCTCCTTCCTCCTCATTCACTCGCCAAAGTTTGCACACATCTCCCTCCCTTCTCCTCCCTACTCCCCATCTCTCTTCAAAAATATGAGCCTGGAGTTCAAGAATGCTTCAGTTCAAGTCACATTTCCTAGAAGTTCTCATCCTCTTACACTTCTACAATCACACCTCCCACCAGGCTAGGATCCTGTGGGACCCAACAAAAAAAGCGACAGTGTTTTTTCTTTTTTTTTTTTATCTCTTGCAGGCAGGAGTGAAAGATCAGCGCTCATGAGTCAAACGGACAAATTTCATTAGTTTCATTTCAAAGTGAATATGATGATCACAAGCCATGATGCATTCAG
This sequence comes from Hemibagrus wyckioides, assembly GCF_019097595.1. Classification (NCBI taxonomy): domain Eukaryota; kingdom Metazoa; phylum Chordata; class Actinopteri; order Siluriformes; family Bagridae; genus Hemibagrus; species Hemibagrus wyckioides. Next base: position 15,720,229 of record NC_080712.1, read on the forward strand.
TGCTTTCATTTGTTTCATCACTACCAGCTTTATCCTGGTCAGAGCCATTGTTAAATGATTCATTTATTTGTTTGTTTATTTTGTTCAGAAATAGAATTAAGGTTGCCAGAAAACATCACAGACAGGTGCAGGAGCCAGCAGGAGAAGGTAGGAATGGGATTAAATGCTTTGTCTGTTACTAGCAAATTATGAATTTGTGTGTGCAATACAACAGAGCTGCTCTTTTTACAGCTGATATTCATCAACAAATTGATTGTTCCAGTCTCTGCATGCATGTGTATGCCTGGTATCTTCTCGATTATTGAAATTGCTAACTGCTACTTTATGGCTAACTTATTGAAAATACTTTTTGAAATATATCAGTGGAAACTTGCCCTAATGAAAGTATCTAACCCAAGTCCTGTTGTTGTAATGGCGCCAGATTGAGCTGGGCCTGAATTTTACTGTCTCAGTTGTCAGGGTTTTCCTGTGTGTTTGGTTCCCGGTGGGTCTGCCTCTGTCATTAAACACACTTTGTGCTTGACCTGGTTTGCCATGTGATTGAGGTGGGTCAGCCTTGGGAGAGCAGGGTAGGAGGTTACATGTGTGTGTGGCTCTGAGCATTGTGTGAAGCTGAAATAATGATGATTTAAATCGGAATCCAAAGAGGCGCTCAGGCCACATCTGGTGCAAGGCACAGTGGAGGCGGCTGCAAAGCTCAGACGCAGCCTCACTGAATCACTAGCAGATGCCAATTTTCTGCCCTGTTGAGGCCTCCTGGAGGAACACTGCCCTGCCTCACTGCCTTGTACCCCACTCTTAGTCCCAGAATTCCAACAGAACACGCACACACACATGCACACGCCACACTCGTGACTGCTTCTGCCCATCCCATGGCCACTTCAGAGCACATCTCTGCCCTCAAGTTAGCAGAATCTGTAGATTTAGTGTGTGTGTGTGAGCAGCCGAATTTTGTAGTCGCTTGATGTGTGTAAAGATAACAGTGGCCTGATTTCCTCTGAGCTAAGAAGCTACAGTCAGGCATCAAACTGTAGGGTTTTTATACATGCTGAAGTTGACCATTCCTTCCTGTCAACAGGACGAGTTCACACTCTTTAGTGCAGCAGTGTTAGATGAAAGCTATTCATAGGCTTGTCCACTATCCTACATAAACACACTGGCCATTTTCTTTTCTGCACATTCAAAAATTAAAAGCACTTGGGATTATAGCTATATTTTTATACTTCCTATATATTTTTTCCATTGCTTTAACAGTTTAGTATACCTTAATTTTTATTGTAAATATTTGTTTCTATTTTTATTCTATTTATATTCTATTTTTATTCTACTTTCACATGGACAGTTTCACTGATTTCACTATATAAAATTTTAGTTTGTTGTTCATGGGGTTTATTGTCTTGAGAGTACAACTGGTACAATCACAGTAACATTTGCAACAACTACAACAACAAAATGCGTTGTCATTACCAAACACAGCATGTCATTTCCAAGTCTAATATGAAAGAAATAACTGGATTATCATCTTATATTAACCGATACAAAAATACTCATGGAGTTGGATCATTTGATCAGTGTTAATACCAAAATTAAAAAAAAAAAAAAAATCCACACTGGGATGGAAATTCAATCCATGCTGAAGAATTTAACCCAATCAATGAAAACGGCTCTGCGGCATACAGGCACAGTGTTAGATCAACCTGGCATGGCTATATTAATCTTTACTACTTGAGGTTGACTTCAAATGCAGATAATACATCAGTTTCCTTCAGATTATCTCATACACTGTAGCTACACAAACACACCCGAATTCATAGCAGTCCAGAGGGATGCCTTGCGCTACAGATGTTAATAATTGCCTAATTGGTGGTAAAGCTTAAAATCCTTTGTATATCAGCAGTCTCATTACAACATCAGCAGCCAATAAACAAAGCTGCGTAATTCCCTTTCATCACCGAGATTAATAACTGTATATGCTGCGGATGATCTGGGAGTGAATGTTTGAAAAATAAACTTTGCAGTGACTTTTGGAACAAGTGTTTGCTATGATGGTGCGGTTAGAACGCGGCTCGGAGGGAGGAAGACAGCGGTTTATTTATTTGGCTTGATTTTCACTCCTAATCTCGCCCTGCTCATGCAAATGGAGTGAGTGTGCAAGGTGATGGCGTTATCTTTCTTTACATCAATAAATAAAAGGCTCCAGTGGACCACAGAGCCCTGCTAATTTTCCAAACCAGTGAAGAGGCTTTTTATATGGGGAACACCTCTTCCATTCCGCCTCTTCTCTCTCTGTCCTTCTCTCTCCTGGTGTCTCTGTAAGCCCAACCTCTATCATTTCCATTACTGTTTCATCTCATCTTTTTTTTTTTTTGACCACTTAAACCGCCCCCTCAGCATCTGGTGTGGGTGTCGACAAGGCCGTGTGTGCATGTGTGTGTGTGTTTTGGGTCTAGAAGAGGCACAGATTTGCATCGGATTGCTGCGAGGAAAGTGGACGGAGCATTAAAGTCCAAGCTGTAATCTCCTTGTCTTCTAATCTCCTAGTGTTAACATTTTCCTGGACGATAAGAGACCCAGGTGGCCACCCTGATCACATAGCTGACTTAAAGGTCAAGAAACAGGCTAAGGAGCACACCCACATACTCACACACACCCAAACCAAGATAGAAGATTCATTGCTCTAAAATGAAGCTTGTCGTTGGGATGTGAGCTGTAGGGTCACTCTGACAGAGGATGATGAAGCATCATGGTAGCTTTAGCCAGAGCCCAGCTTCACCTCCAAGTCCTGCTCCAGCACCTCCTGTCAGGCACAGACTGTCTCAAACAGGACAAGCTGGACAGTACAGAGACAGAGGTCTTTCCCGTGGGGGGACAGAGAGAAACAGAAGGAAAAGAAAAAAATGATTTCAAGACCAGTCCTATTTTTTTTAAACCATCAAATCGACAAAGCCACAGAGACAATTTTTCTGGACCTTTCTCCACTGTGCACAGAAGCACAACTTTACTATCAGAAATATAGATACTGATATACTCTACCTTTTCCATTGGCTTCTAGTATATATTTTTTAAAGAAACTAGTCACATACATCATCATGCAACTTACAACACCATATATACACAATACAGAAAATTACATCTTAGCACAGTGAAAACATATTGAATATAGTCAGATTTATTTAGTATTTCCTATTATTAGGTTATAATTAACCACATCTAAGGTTATTGCTAGATATTTTCTTGTTCTATTGAAAGATTATTTTATCTGGAATTAAATGCCTAAAATTAGCAAAATTATCAGCCAATATAAAAAGAGTATTTCAAGCTTGGAATTAATGCAGATCTCTAGAAAAAGGTTTTATTATTTCATATTTATTTGTTGTAATATTAACTGGTTTTCTTCAGTGTCCCAAAAACAGGCCAGTATGTGGACAGGTTACATTAAATTGGCAAGTGCGAATGAGAGAGAGAGAGAGACAGAGACAGAGAGAGAGAGAGAGAGAGAGAGAGAGTGTCTGTGTGTGTGTGTGTCCTGTATATGCCAACCTCATACTGGGGGCTCATGGATAAGGTTCTGGATCCGCAACAGCCCTGATCATGAATGAATGAATAAAGGAATTAAAATGCTTCTATAAAAGTTTTAATTTTCTCAACAACCTGCACAAACAAGCAGAAACACTTTTGTTTTCTAAGCACATGGAGTATTTAGTGGATTCAGCTCTCTCTCTCTCTCTCTCTCTCTCTCTCTCGCTCTCTCTCTTGGAGCTTGAGTCTGTTTTCACTTCCAACTCTTTTTTTTTCATCCATTTTCACAGAACTTTCCCCAACCTGCTCTACTGCCAGGACCATCTGAGTGTGAGAGCCACACCAGAGTTGTGTTATCTTGCTGAGGAGCAATGAGGACACGTCAGTGTCCAAAAAACTGTGAGACTGAGAACAAGCAAATTGCAAAAAAACACTCTAACACATACACATGCTTTATAGATATACGCCATGACATGAAGGCTGTTTAATGCAGTGATAGTGTTACAGCTTTGAGGAACCTCTGTATTTGAACTGCCAGCCACTCCAATAAGGACTTCGGCGGCGCTCGCTTTTATGTGTTTTGCAACTGAAGGCCTGCAGAGGCAACCCAAGAATGTGATGAAATGCGCAGATCTCAGTCCAGGCCACATGCATGCAGACATAAACAGAGTGCCTAATGGCGCTCAGGCCCCTGCGCCGGTCCGCTTTCAGCTCGGCCTTAACCACTCGCAGCTGAGCTGGGCTGGCACCAGTCATGTTTATTGGGGGGCTTTAGCCCATCAACTTATTGTCAACAGTTCAAGAGCCTGTCAGCGGACACTCCAGATGTGGCGTGAGAGGCAGAGAGAACAAGGGAAAGAAGGGGCAAAGTGGAAAAAAAAGTAAAGTAAAGATGACTCCAGTGCAGGGATTTAATGATATGGCTTTATGATTAATTGTTGTACTATTCATCGTTGTTAGGCAAACTCTTAAACTCAGAGACGATGTTATTTAACTTGGATATAATTGCCTTCCTACCACTGTTTAGTCTGCAGCAGTCGTGTAGACACACTCGCTCTCTACTTTATAGTAAACGTTCCTGATGACCTTTTTTTTTTTGGTGTGGTGGGGGAATGGGGCTATAATGTTTACCAGAGTTTAGATAAGCTCATTTCCATATTAGATGAGATTAGCACAGTTCATTGTCTGGATTATGCTTATTGGGAAGCAGACGATGGATTGAGCTCCACTTATATAGCGCAAAGACCTAATGCTAATGAGCATACCTATGCAAATGAGCTAAAGCTTCAGCGTGGGTAAAACAATCTTCTCTTTCTTTGTGCAGTGTTTCATGAGTATGTGTTTTTCATAATGCTGTACACACACACACACACACACACACACATCCTCAGGACACTCTTAACCCACATCTTCTTCTATGCACAATGAAAGCGCATAAATAGAAAAAAGGAGACATGATGCAGATATAGAGAGGGTTTTTTTCACAGCAGCAGTGTATTATTCTCTGGGAGAGCCTTTATATAATCCAGTTGTGGTCCAAGTAAAACACAGCTTAATTTATGAGCTAACATTTTACGGGTTAATGTTTCGCACATATGTTGGTCTCTTAGCAGTGATGTTGCCTTCACTTATACTGTTATCTTTGCAACTGACCCTCTAACAGACGAAAGCCAGGAGGGCAGGACCGGTCCACACAGAGAGTGCACACTACTGCTGAGCACGAACTTCCTGTCTTCTCTGTAAAAATCTGCACTTGTTTTAAGAAAAAAATGGAGGATGTGTGTGTCTGTGCATGTGTGTGGTATTCTAATGGATATGGTTGTGTGTTCCAGTGTAAGACAGGCTAAAATAGTGTGTGTGTGTGTGTGTGTGTGTACGTGTGTGTGTGCGAGAGAAAGAGAGAGAGAGCCTCTGTGTGGGGGCCACAGCTGTGGCCATTTCTCTGGTGACCCTATAGCCCTCTGTCCCCTAAGCTGGCTTTCGCCTTACAGCTGCTGCTCTGCACCTGAAGGAGTGCACACACACACACACACACACACACACACACTTGTCTTACTATCATTATTAGGACCTTTAACAAACAATATTATTAAATCAGCTATATAATGCTAAGCTAAAGAAAAACTTTTGCCACCTGTAGATATTAAAACTAAACCTGGAATTTAACCGCTGATATTTTCCTCCCTAATTTGATTACCTGCCAATCAGCTATCGACCACAGACGATGAAGGCCAACATATGTTTCTTCCAAGACATTGTATTTGTGAATTGTATTTGTTTTTGAAATGCTGCTCATGCTGAATCACAGGGCAGTGTAACACACTCAGAGGAAAGTGCTGTCTGTTCTCTTGCACATACATAAGCTCACAGATGCCCATGATTGGTTCGTGGCACTGTGATTGACAGGGGACAGATTGAATATACCATCTCTCCCACTCAGAGAACATGAGCAATGTTTGTTACTTTGGCTCCTGCAGCCGCTAGAATTCAAACTCAGGATCTCTCTCTCTCTCTCTCTCTCTCTCTCTCACACACACACACACACACACACATTCATGGGATCCTAAACTTATTTGAGTGTGTGTGTGTGTGTGTTTGTGTGAGAAAGAGATCCTGAGTTTAAATTCAAGCTGCTGCAAACATGTGCGCTTTGGGACACACATCCTCAGGATACTCTTAACCCACATTTTCTTCTACGCACAATGAAAGTGTATATATATAAAAAAAGAATAAGACAGAAATGATACAGATATTGAGAGACTTATCACAGAAGCAGTTTAATGGTCCCCATCAAGATAGAAATGCACAAGCTTCAGATTCATGAACGTGTATGTGTATACACCACCCATATGATCACATTCCTTAAACTCCCTTATTGTATTAGAACGTCTACTGTCCAGAGACAACAGCAAATGTTGCAACAGTTTGAACCAAAGCAGCAAATTGTGTCAAGATGCGAATTCTTACTTCCACCACAAAGCATTTTAATATAAAAAAACAATCACACAAACATGTCTCCTGCCTGTCTGAACTCAACCATCTAATAAATTTAATATAACTTCATGTCACCACACATAAACACTGAAACACTTTCATATCCATCATATAATTTTGCTCTGTCTGTGATAAGCTTTTTCTGTATGCTCTTTCACTCGATATTGCAGGGTTTATTTGATTTCGCATCTTCCTGTCCCAAACAACAGATATCAAGAGAACAAAGGTTATATGTGAGTTGCTGGCCCGATGGCATTTAATGAAACATAGCTTCAGTAAAATGTGTTTTCTGGAACATTCTAAGTTGAGGCGAAGACATAATGTGTGGCCCAGGAAGATTTGAAAAACACTGTGCTCAGATGTAGCAGTATATTGGCTTGAGATTTGCTATTTATATCTCATCTCTGGAAAAAAAAAATACATTAAAAGAACCAAACAGCCTTAAATGATTAGCTTAAGATATAGAATAAAAACTACTATCAAAGAACATTTACACACACTCACACACACACACATCATTTTTTTTTTTTGTAAATCAAACCCTGCTTTTTAGTAAACACCTCAAAGAATTACAATTATATTAAACTTATAATAAGCTGAGCTTAAAAAAAGAGAAGTAACCTTCTTGACATAAAACAGCAGAAATAAATGTTAGCAAATATTAATAAGCAAATAAAGACTTCTTTGTTAGCTAGAACTGGTCCCAAAGGCAATAAGAGACTATAGAGCCAAGTGCAATAATTAACCAGAAAATAAAACACAGAACCACAGAATAAACTGAAAAATGTAATGTTTTGTAAGAATGTCATGGAAGCAAAAAAAAAATAGATAGCATAATGAAACAAGTGCCATTGTGGTGTTTGAAGAAGTGCTCGTGTTTAACCACACCTCCATCTTCTCTGTGCACTCAGCTCTCGTTATGCTTTCCTAAACAAGTCAATAATATTAATAGTGTAGAATCTGTTTATTCAATTAGGGTCAAAATAATGGAGTAAAAAAAAATAATAGCACATTCAGTTCAGTTGTATTTGTGTAGCGCATTTAACAAGAAAAATTGTCATTTTTGTAGCAGCATTACAGAAATATATTGAATCAGGATATGACTTTTAAATTAATAAATTTATCTCTAATGAGCAAACCAGAGGCGATGGTCAGGAGGAAAAACCTCTCTGAGAGGATGTGAGGAAGAAACTTTGAAAGGAACCAGACTGAAAAGGAAACCCATCCTCATGGGTGATTATAAACATTTTCCCTTCTATAACTGTGCACTCACTATATGCATGCTAAATCATTAAATTCCAGCTTTAACTTGAACTCTATTATCTAGTTGAGTTTCAGTTAAACTGTTCATTGACGGAGACTTGAGGACCAAACTTCAGTCCATAGTCATCTTCATGGTTTATAAGGATTAATCATATAGTACACAGTAATCTGCATCTTCATCCACAGTATCATTAGAAGCCTTTTCCTCGCATATCCCCATCTGAGGAAGTTGGGGTTAGAGCTCAGGGGCAGCTATGATACCGCACCCCTGGAGTAGAGAGGGTTAAAGGCCTTGCTCAATTGCCCAACAGTGGTGGCTTGGCAGTGCTAAGGCTTGAACCCTGACCTTCCAATCAACAACCCAGACCCAGAACCACTTGAGCCACCAGTGCCCAAAATTAGACAAATACAATGTCAAACAACACAATATTTAAAGGAACGATGGCAATATTAAGGAGCTGTCTTAATTTAAAAGTCAGAAACATATTGTTTTCATTTATTAATCTTCAGTAACTACTTTATGCTGTACAGGATTTGAATGTGGAGTTTGTCACCAGAACACTGGGAATTGGATGGCATAGCAAGGCACCTTGCAAACACTTTCATACACTCACACCTGTAGGCAATTCACATCTGCCTACCTGCATGTTTTCAGACATGTGATGGGGAGACTCAGACAGCACAGACAGCAACCTAAGCTCAGGATCGAACCAGGGACCCTGGAACTGTGAGGCGACAATGTTACCGACTGTGCTGCTCTCATTAGCATACAGCTTTCTATTAAAGAGTCTCTTAAAAGCCCAAACACCACAGTGTACAGTCTTACACTGTATTTTTTTTTTATTATTATTATTACCCACGTCACGATATCCCAGTAAAATCTTGGCCGAAATCTATACTTATATAAATACTTATATATATATAAGTTTAAAATACTTATATTTTATCTAAATATCAGACTTGCAATAACATGTCCTCTCCTCAATCATCTAATCATAGACCTGCAGGTAAAGAAAAAGAGGGTGAGTGAAGATATCTTGAATATATCTACATTTATTTATGTAGTATTTTTTTTTTTTATTATAAGATTACAATAAAGCAAATATAAGATTAGTAAACCCATTACTGGACATATTTTACTAATTCCAAGCTTAAAATAATCTAATTCTATTGGCAGATAATATTAATAATTTCTAGCATTTCTTTCAAGAAATGACATTTATCTGCTAGAGAAAATGAGTAAAAGCATCTAAAAACAAGCTGACTAATCTTATTTTTGATTGATAATAATCTCATAATAAGAAATATTAGATCAAGCTGGAAAGATAATGATTTGTTTTTCTTCTTACTAAGATATTAATTTTTGAGTGTGATATGGGCTCACATGAAGAAATTGGAGTTGTATGAACCAAAATATTCCTGACTTTGAGGTAATAAGGAATAACAAACTATTTCTGTCTGTAAGTGCAAAATCAGGATGAAAATCATACAACGTAAATCTAACTTAATCAGAGCATCACGAAAGCTATGTGATAATATGTTTTAGTTTGTGTGTTGCTATTTTTATATGCATTGATTGTATTGATTCTGTAAAAAGTCTAATTTAGACAACAATTGTCAATAAGCAAATGGCTTGTGTAAAGTTTATTCAATGCTTCATTTCATTGAAAACAATGACTGTCTCTACAACAAGCTGGAAAGCAACTTTGTAAAACAGCATCCCTAAGAAACTGCCTCCAAATAATGACACTCAACTGGGTCAACTCTTTAGGGATCTCATCAGTTTGTGACCTTCTTACCAAATGACTCTGGCCTGCTATGGTGATATTAATTACTCTCGTTATGTCGTACTCAGATAACATGCAACAATTCAGTGGAATACCCATGTCATAGCTGGCGAATGTCCCAGTTTAGATCAGAGCCATTAAACCATTAAATGAAAAAACCCATAGCTGAGGTTAGCATCGCACCTGGGCATTTGTGCAATGGTTCTTTTCTCTGTCTCCACCCCACCAGGGGCTGCTGTATCGAAGACCATATTAGAAAATCAGATTTTCTGTGTAAACTTGTGATACATGTGCCAAAGGAAAAAAAAAAAAAGTATTTTCAGATTGATGAGTGAATAAGCATGTAGTAATACTTTTAAAAAAAAGTCTAAAATTGGTGAGTTTCATTCTTCAGATATGGTTTAATGAGCCAGGTTATTCATTCACACACAAAATATAGGGATTTGTGAAAATTCACGCAGAGGAGAGACTGCGGCCTGAGACTGGTGCAAACAATGAACCTATTCCTCCTATAAAGTCTGGTGCTAGACTGCCACATTAACCCTCCTTGACCCTCTATTCTCACCTGTAATAAGACAGAGGACAAGGCTTTTACTCTCACACACACACACACACACACACAAACGCATGCAAACTCCACAACACAGAAGAGCAGTGCAATAGGCCTTGGAGTGCTCATACTCATTAGCCCAGCTTCAGTACCCCATGGAGGTGTGTGTGTGTGTGTGTGTAGGCTGAGAAGTTATTAGTCGACTGGGTGAAATCTCCGGTGGCACACAGTCAGATGAAAGAGAAGAAAAGAGAAAGTAAGATGTGTGACAATGCGGTGGTGTGGAGGCCAGCTGCTCAGGTTCGGTGTGTGTGTGTGTGTGTGTATGTGTGTGTGTGTAAGTAAGTGAAGGTGGACTGAGAGGGGCCATCAGTTCACAGCCTGTGAACCCCTCATTAGGCTCTTTCCCACCGAGAAAGAGTAGAGTGAGGAGGGTGGGGAGAGGGGAGCTGTCAGTACTCATGATCACAGTCCCTGTCTTTATACACACACACGCACCCACACTCACAGACGTCACACTCATTACATGCAACTGCCACATAGTGGCAAGATACAGTGGCGTGTGCGTAGCTGGCACACACGGAATGGGTCTTTTGAACACGCTCGCGCTCTCTCTCTCTCTCTCTCCCTCTCTCCCTCTCTCTCTCTCTCTCCCTCTCTCTCTCTCTCTCTCTCTGTGGCCCGAGTGTCAGTGGCTGTGGGAGTTTGGTGCTGAAGTGAAATCTGATAATCAGGAGTGACAGGCTTGATAGAATAGGAAAAAGCTTAAGCCGGAGCGAGAGAGGGACAGACAGGGTGTGTGGAGGGTTTTAGAAAGAAAGAGAGCGACAGAACTATGGATAAATTCTACATTTCTTATACCTGTGCAGTATTTCACTCATTCACAGTTAAACAAGTTGCTATGGGAATAGAATCATCTCTGGACTACTGCATAGAACCTCCAAATGCATCAAATATTGTTGTTAGCACATTTCTACTAAACTCACCAAAATTTGAAAAGAGCTATTTTAAACAGTGAATGCAATTTTGATGGATTCCACACAAAAAGAAACGATTTTGGAAAATCCACAAAACCAACCCTGACCCTAACACTACCAACAAACATTAAGGGTAAACTTTTGATACAGACGGAGTGAAAATGTAAGACGAAATGATTTCCTATACAGTCTGAATTCTGAACGTGAGCAATCTGCAAGGTGTTATGGGTGTTTTGTATTTAGAAGAACAAAGCTGTAAGAAAACATATAGATGTAAATCCACTTAAAAAAAAAGCTAAACCTTTCATATAATTTGAGTCATGCTCTGTGAATTTGCAATTGTGAGGGCACACTGGTACAAGACTACATTAATATGACAGATATGTAAAAATATTTGTACTTCATCAGCTATGAAACAAAATTAAGCAGAAAGGACCTTTTTCATCTTTCTACAGTTTACATGTAATTCAAATAGGTTTTTGTTAAATATATTATATTAAACATAAGCACAAAAAGGCTCATTATAATTAATTTAATATTTGTTAAATATTAAATAATTAAATTATTTAATATATGTTAATAGTATCATTCTATTTAACATTTCTTTCTTTCTTTCTTTCTTTCTTTCTTTCTTTCTTTCTTTCTTTCTTTCTTTCTTTCTTTCTTTCTTTCTTTCTTTCTTTCTTTCTTTCTTTTAGTTACTGCCATATCCTGATTAAGGTCATGATTTACTTGTTTTTTTTTTTTATTTTAATAGTAAAAATTTTATAATTATAATGATATTGTTTTTAATAAACATTTTTAAAATTAAAAAACATTAAATGTGTTAGTCAGTAAATCACAGTCATTGTAATTTCATGATTTTTTTGGTGTCCGAAATTTTTAACATGAAGCAAATAGACAAGAGAGAGAGAGAGAGAGAGAGAGAGAGAGAGAGAGAGAGAGAGAGTGGTTTATCTTGTTGTTTTTTTTTTTTAATAATCTTATTAAATTCTAAATATCAGCTCATTCATTCATCATCATTAAGCCCTTCATCCTAGTCAGGGTTGTGATGGGATCTTAAGCCTATCCTGGGAACATTTGGTGCGAGAGTGGATTTATCATTGGCCCCACACTAATTCTCACTTACACTAGAGTAGCCAGTCCACCTACTAGCATGTGTTTGGGAGGTGTGAGGAAAACTGGACAACCTGGAGGAAGCCCATGCAGACACGTCAACTAATTATTTTTTTGTATTAATCCCTGACTGATAAGTTAAAACCAGCTCTTGGTAGTAGACTCAGATTTTTGCTCCTTGCTACATGTCCATCTTTGTTCACAGGAACCACCGCAAGCAGTGAGAGCTCTCAGGATAGAATGAGTGTGTATATAAGCACATGTGTGTCGAGAGCAGCAGGGTCTCTCTTCCGATGTGTGTTTTGCAATAGAGATGTCTGGACCCTCTTTCTGTTATTGATCGCCTAGCGCTTTGAGAACAAAGAGTTAATCCCTGAAAGGCAAAATAGCACAGATTTCGTCTCAGTCATGAAAGTTTAAAATGTCTTCTTTTTTTGTTTGGTCCTGTGAGACATGTTCTCAGTGTAGCTGGTTGTGTGACCTGGGGCACATTGGAGATCCAATACTGAACCCTATTCATCCTACATTGAACCAGTCAATACCTATTATTAGCTACTGTTGGCCTATCCTCTCAGCTCTGGCAGAGAAAAAGTAGGTTCTGAGATTGGCCAGTAGATGAAGGGAAAGTTAAGACCTCATCCAATTCCTCTTCTCTAGGCCTGGAAATACTTCTGCTGAAACTGTACTTTAATTGCACTGCAAGCTGAGAAGCTAAATAACACATAAAGCAAACAGTTCTCAAAGACTCTTATATTCTTCTGGAAAGACGTGTATAATAAGAGCGAACAATGCTAATCATGAACACTAATCATGAAGAAATGTCACTGTAATAACACACTTCATATTTCACTGAATATCATGGATGGTGTTAAATAAACTGTGTTTTTATGCTGTATTGTGATAAGAATTCTTCTAATAACTGCTGTATTGTTAATCATGAAGCAATGTTACTTAGCGCTTTGTTCTGAAATAGTGTTGTGTAAAAAGCAGTATATTGAGGTGGCTGGTCTGCTCACTCTCAAGTCCTGTTCCTCTGGGCGGTGTAACACAGTCCAGCCCAGTGTGATGAGTAATGTAGCACCGGCCATTCCAGTGACAGTATTGGGCCACTGCTAAAGCCTGAACAGCGAGGAAAGACCTTGTTTGCTAATAGGTAATAAATTGTAGGTTTAATTATAACAACAAGGTAATTACAATAAAGAAAACACCCAAACTTCGGAGGGGAAAAAGGCAGAAGAATTCCCCCTTGAAGAAACATTGGTATTGTAGAAAAAAAAAGCCCCAGCAAGGAATTTAGACTGATGGTACTCTCAATCCCTGACCAAGTGAACTAGCATGTTTTTCATAGAGGCTAAAAGCACTTTTGTAAGTCGCTCTGGATGAACGAATCTACTAAATGTTGTAATGTAAATGTGCTCTGATGCAGTAAAGACAGATAAAAGCTGATCCAGAGGTGTATTATATTTGCGTCTCTCCTAGTAAAGTACTTATATAGTAAACACCTTCAATAGGAAATAACAGGCCCATGTTGAAAGACAATTTTTACCACTGTGAGTTTTCTGTGTTTTCTGTGTTTCTGTTTTTCTGTGGAGTCATGATGGTCATTTAAGCTGCTGTTGATGGGTAAAGATGCCGATGTCTATCCCTTGACAGCACCACTACTAGGCTTCAAATCTGCAGCATTTTAATTCTCGAACTGCACTGATGTTGTTGGCTGAGGACACTTTTGCTTATACTGTAGCAGGGAGGCTACATGACTTCTAAAAGCCTTGCCTTTTCTTGTTTTCTGAAGCACAATTTCTGAAGCTGAGTGTTTATGTGGCATGCAGACACAGCTAACACAATACATCCCATTAATACCATTATTGATTACATTTTCTCATAACATGAGACTTTTTTTCTTTCATTTCATTTCATTTCATTTCATTTCAAATTTTATATAAACCGAAGGATTTAGAATTTGAAAATACTTAAAACATGTTCAATATCTTGAATATTTAATATTCAGGATTCTGCTCTATTTCTATGTTTAAATGTAAGCAAATGTGTGATATTGACCATGTTAACTGCTTTGCATAAAAGGTCAGATTTTCACAAGGTTTCCTCATGTCTAATCTCTTCTACCAAAGCATGTGTTCGGACGACACTCTGATGGATTCGGACGACACTCTGATTTTTTCTAAAAGAAATCTGTGGTCTTTACCAGTTGTAGGTGGATAATTACAACTTTTCTTTGAATGCAGTACCATAAGTTTTTTTATTTATAGTTGCCTGATGGACTTAAAAAACATTCCTTATTCATTTTAATGTCACTGGTTGTAGAAATAGGTGTCAAACAAGTAAATTAGCAGAATGAAATGTGTTTTAATCATGTTTTAAATGTTTTAAAAAGAACATTTGTCCCTTTCATGTCTTTTTATTAATGATTTTAAAAACTCTTTAATTAATAACTCTTTAATTAATAACTAACCCTAACCCTAACCCAATAAAATTGTGGATATGTGCTTCCAGGGTCAAAGTTCAGAAGAATTAGTGGCCATTTCAGTCAGCACCAATAGATGTGTACTTTTCTTTTTCATAAATCTGCAAGCCTCATGATTGGCTGTTAAAAAATTGCCACCCACAATAGCTCATTCTCAAAATTCCTCTAATTGTGAAACTTCAGAAGAATGCCACACTTTGTCACAATCCAGGCATATATCCAAAGTTGTGGATCAAAGGTCAAAGGGTCAAAGTTCAGAAGAATGAGTGGCCATTTAAAGCACCAATAACATTTCACATTCGGTAAGTTATTCATTTACCCTTAAAAGGTAAATTCCCGAAGGAAAAAGGATTTAATAGAATAATTTATTGATGCTGGTGGATATTTGACATGTGCTTTGAGATGCTGTAAATTTCATCTTGGAGAACATGTCTTTAATGGAACTTTGTCACTGCTGTTACTGTCACTGGTTTTCATGGTGTTACTCCACTGCATGTAATGGCACCATGTTAAAGATTATTAAAGAATATTGGTTATTCATTGAACGAGTATTTCATTACAATCACAATTTCCTAAAAGAGAATCTAAAAAAAATCATTCATCTAATAATTTTCAAGTCAGAGGGTCACCATCTTTTGATAATCACCCTAATGTTACAGCAATGAAAGCACTTAAAAGAAGTGTGTATTTCATTTTGGGTGTTGCCTCATTGTCTTTTAGATAGTGTGCACTACGCCTTGTGCATAGTGGCTAATATAAAGTGTGTATTGTTAAAGGAATCGAGAGTAAATGATCTGTTTCCATTGTGTTGTCCCAGCTGAACTGCTTGGCTGCTAGCTCTATTAGCTCTGTAACTGCTCTGACAGGCTCTCTCACCTCAGCTGCATATGAGAGTGTGATGTTCTCCCAGGCCAGTGTGTTGAAAGATCTGTGGTGTGTGTTTCATCGTGGCCGGCATCCTGCTTACAGGTGAAGTTGAAGTGACAGTCCGTTGCGCCGTCCATGTCACAATGGCTCAATCAGTATGTGTATGGACACAACTCTGTGTGTGTATGTGTGTGCACATGCACGTGTATCTCAGCACCTTCTGTATGTGCTGGTGTATGTCACTGTACATCTCACCTCATTCAGTCACTGTCAGCAAAGGATATGTGCGCTCTGATGTCTATGTTTATCTAAGATGCCCTATTACTTCCTGTCATATGCTGGGAGAAGCTGCATCATGGGTAATATCTTTCAACAAATAACGTGCGTCATAATGACAAACTTCTATTATACACTGTGTAAACAGCCCGAGACCACGGCAGGACACTACTTATATAGATGTATGGCCAAAACCACTGAGAGATGTTCCGAGCAATAAAAGATGATGGGTCAATATTACAGGTAGAGACCACAAGCGTGACAATTTACAGTAAATCACTCAGGGATGCGCTTGCTTCTTTGCTTTCGAGAACTTTTCAGCCTACAATGACACGATGCTATCGAGCTGCGTGAACTGGCTTCTATATTTATGTTTATTTGTCTTTTATTGCTGGATTTGAGTCGATGAACTTGAATGTTTCATGTTTTAATGACATTTCTATTGATTTTGTTGACTTTTTAGTGTCCCTTGAGGGATAACCAATTTATGAGGTTGGATCTTGATATGTTTCTCAAGGATGAAGTGAGGTGAATACATTTAATAAAAACAGTTTTGCCGATATTTATTACCCAAAAAATGCACATAAAGATTCACATGGCTGTCTTTGCTCAACCTATTTCCTATATCTCCTGTATGTGTATACTGTAAGTAGAGCCTTTAAATTGGGATAATAATGTTCCTAGTGTTGTAAAAGAACTGAGATTATAGGATTAGGAACTCCGCAATCCAGGGCCTGGACCGGACTCTCCTCACAGTCCTTAGGAACCTGCTGCCCGTTTAAACTTCACCTCTCAGGACTTAAAAGGACACAGGGAGGACTGAATGAAAAGAGAAGGGCATTTTTAAGTTTATTGGACTGCTCACTTCTTATGTGAGAAAAGAAACGTTAATAATCCAATTAATTAATATCTCAGGCTTTTCTGTATAAGGTTGTATGAGGTGTCTTCTCCCTGTTGCCTAACAGTTCCCAGTCACTAGACTGTGAATGCATGTTCACACAAACACATTAGTTGGCCCGTGTCATAGCGATGGATTGGTCCAGGCTTGAGTAGAGGTTAGAGCTGGCATCCTGAGACCAGCGGCAAGCATTTGAAGGTGAGTGGTGCTGACAAAAAGAGGTGCCTGCGAGCCCCTTCGTCCCTCTGTCCTCATATTGTGCTAAGTAGCTGCTATTCAGGGAGTGCCAAAGCTGGAAACATTTGAAAGCATATGCTGCATAAGCCGTCACTTAAACTGTGCATGAAGCCATGTGAGATGAAAGGTTCTGGGATATAAGACTGATGACCCTACACTGAGTTTTGACATGGCAGGGACTCTATAGTTCCCAGACAGTCATATGTACGTGTGTGTATGTACGCTTAGACACATGAGTAACATACAGTAGTAACTGCAGCATTGCGTATAGATTTGTTTCAAATGATTTGTCATAAAAGTTCAGCTTTGGTCCACAGAGAGTGTATTGAGATTAGATAAGCTCACTTTAAAATCCTATAAAAGAGTGCTTTAGTGGCTTGGAAGGTCTGCGTACAGTAAGTACTCAGAACATGACGTATAAATCTCAGCCAGGAAATGCTCTAATTACCCAGTTTCTCTCTACTCAGTGATATTACAGTATACAGCAGGAGAGATCTAAAGGTGTCACAGAGAATCTTTCTTATAATATTGATTATAATATTTGAATTTGGAATGGAAAGTCATTAACTGTATAATGAACTTCTTTCGGGATTAGTTCAATATCGAACAAATTCTGTGATGAGTTTAATCAGTTTGATCATCATGTTTATATATGTACAGTGGGGGTCTGAGAGCATTAGATAAAATGCTTCAAGTTTGCATTTTTATCTAATTTAATACAACAAATTTCATTACAAATTATATTACTGACAACAACTTGAGAGAAAAGACGAATCATTTAAATATTTACATGAATTTTAGTTTCTTTATTAGTATTAGGAATGTCCTTTTTTTTGCTTTAATGACAGAGTGTACTCGAGCTGTCATGGACTCCACAAGTTTGTACAAAACCTTTCTTGATTTCAAATATTAACTCATCAACATGAGGTAGTCAAGCTCATGAGCTCAAGCCAGTTCCTTCTCTGTTTATGGAGTGAAGTCACAGTGTGAATAGTGTAATGTTCCACTTCTCTACGTTATAGAGTTTATATCAGTATTGGCTTCAGATTAACTGATATACAGACACAGTACTTTGTTAAATCTATAACATTTACCACACTAATCGCTATTTGAGAAGGTAATCATCAACATTAGAGTTGTGCCTTATGTTAGCCAGTTAGCTTATTGCCAAGATATGTGCTATGGACATATGTTATTGCGCTACAGAAAATGTATAGATGTCGAATGTCCAGAAATGGGAAATGACATCATTACAACATGCAATTTGTCTGAATTCTCAGTAGACAAATCATCCACAGTGTGTCACTTTGTCATTACCCATGGCGCACTATTAATTCAGTGTACTACCAGTGCACACTGAATAACCACAACACAGAACAATTTCTCTGAATTTTACTCAACAGGATTTATACAAGAGCACTTAATCTTGTATATAAATAAATACATTTTACATTTACAGCATTTGGCAGACGTTCTTATTCTGAGTGATGTACAAAAGTACTCTGATTTCTCTATCAATGAATACATCAATACTAGTTCACTAGGTCACAGACTAAGTATACCATGAGTTGGGAGGTAATAAACAGACAAACTATTTTTTTTAAACCAATGCTAGTTTAAGTATTTCAGGAAGATGTGTCTTCACTTTTCATGTAAAGACAGTCAGTGACTCAGCTGTTTTGACATTGATGGGAAGTTCATTCGTCCACCTAGATGCCAAAACAGAGAATATAAGTAAAATGCTTAAAAACCCTTAAACCTAGCAAGTACTGAATACAGAGAATAGCTTTTATTACTACTGTATTTTAGTGGTTTTAGTTTACCAGGTCATTTTAAATATTTGGATGGTTTATGTGATGGGCAGGTGATGATGTGATATATGATGAAAAAAGACTACATATGTGGAAACTATTTCAGACACTGTAAAGCTGCTGTTGGACGATATGAATTGAACTGACATACTACACATGGTCACCCCAGGAAAGATAAGTGATTTAAATAAAAGTATAATTTAATCAAAACATCATATACATATGCTCTGACAAAACCCTGGTGAGTTTCCTTTTTAAATGAAAGTTAAGAGAAAGTGTAGCTCAGTGGATGAGAGTGTTCTGTTGTTCCACTTTCGTGATCTCCATAGGCAGAGCTCTTACTGTGGAACCTTGGCCTGCTTATTTAATGTAGATTTATAGTTGGCCATGTGGAGATCAATAGGAGAACAATGTGGAAAGATAGAGGAGAACAAGGACTCTCAGAGAGGTTTTGGACAGTAATGGCAGCCTCCTGCTAGGTACAAAGGACAATGGGAAAAAATGGCTTGTGACAAAGCGGGGCATTCTTCTGAAGTGGTTTCGTAATTAGAGGAAAAAGAAGCGAAATACGAATATTTTATCTTAGAGAAAGGACATCCTGAATTTTGAGAATGAGCTATTTTAAGTATCAAGAAACATTATTATTTATTTTTTAACAGCCAATCATGAGGCTTTCAGATTTATGAAAAAGAAAAATACACATCAATTTATAATTTATTTAACTCTTTAATTTATTTAACTGCTTTAACTCTATTTTTTTTCTAATTTTACTGTTTCATATTTAATGTGATTCGGATTTAATTTTCATTGTTCCAACTGTGGAATAAATTGTAAAATAATTCCAAGTCGTTTCTTCATCCTCTCAAAGCCAAACCCAGGTTTTTAGTAGAAAATATTTTAAGCATTTAACATTAACTAAAAACAAAAATTTGGAAGGCCTAAACAGAAAACTAAAGAAAGCGATCAAGGGAGTTAAAGGAGGAGAGAGTCTGAGCCAGAACACACAGAACTCTTTTGTCACCTGGGGATGCGTATTTGCCCATTAGATGTTGACCTGATTTAGAAGCGCAGCTGTGTAGGAACGCAATGTCAGACCTTTCCAGCATCCCCAGGCTTCTCTCTCTCTCTCTCTCTCTCTCTCTCCTTGTTTCTCTCTCCCATAGTAAATTAGTGGATAGACTACTGCTGTAGACAGTGCAAGACTCTTGTCTCTCTTGCTCTCTCTCTCTCACTCTGGAGTTGTGGTGTTGTCCTAAAGATGTTTGTCTGACGTACTTAGTGTCAGGCTATGAGAGAATGGTTCCATGTCCTAGTTGAGCTTCATTAGGACTAGACCGCCTCTTCACATCTTCAGGCACACGCTGTGCCACTTGACATTAGGCTTATTAATGCACCCCCAGCTGCCTCACCTCTTTATTTACGGCCAATCATGAACTAGACTAGCCCATGGCCACGGAGGGACAAATCCATTTTAGCACACACCACAAGCCAAAACAAGTCCACACTTGGACAAACATTCTCTGGCGGAGAAAGTGGACTGAATTCGACAGCCCCTTCTCTTTCAGCTTATTTTTGCTTCTCTCTATTACCCTCACAGGTCCCAGAGTTTCAGTCAGAAAGCTACTTCATCCTGGCGCATATACTACACAGCCAGCAGCCAACCGTGTTTATGCAGAAAAGTTGGCACACACATCTCGAGGAATCTTTCCCCTTTAAACTTTCTCCACGCACCTTTTCTCTTTGTTTCTTCTCTTACTCTTTCTTCATACCCTTGACCTCTGTAGTTTCGTAGGGGAGGAAGTCCTCAGAGGAGGAGTTAATGGGTCTATTGCTGGAACTACACTGCTGAAATATTTGGACACATAACGTTAAACAGATGTTGATATGACGCTCGGTGATGACTTTGCTCTCAGCCCACAATGTAAATGTCTGTATATGTGTGTTTGTGTACGCTAGGAGGCCCTTCCTCTTCTCAGGCTGCTGCTGCTCTCAAGCACTCATTTAATCAACCACAAGGAGCATTCAGACCCTTTCAACACCTTCTTACAGTGAGCCCACACAAATCCCAGGCTAACTTTCACACACATGGTGTGACATGCATGCATGCAGCAGAGCTGTGAGGGCTGCAGAGACCGTAACTTTAGCCTCACAGAGAGAGCCATCTCACCACATCAAGCCGTGCAGTCAGTGGGCACTGCCACGTCCAATTCCAGCTGCTCTCATGTGACAGGAGGCAGGAAAAAACAGCCATGATCAGGCAAGCCAAAACGAGAGCTTGATTTAATAGCAAGACTCAACGGATTTGATTTCTTTCCACAGGCCCGCGGGAAGCAGCAGCATAGAGTGATGGAAGCTGAGAAGAGACAGGCAGACTCGGGGAAGCCAGTGGTGCTGAACTTTGTGGAAAAGTGTCATTCTTGCGACAATTTCAGTCTCGGATGGCGCTATAATCCATGAAAAAGTGGCTCATGCACGGCAAAGAGAAACGAATGGCTGCAGCATGGTAGCGTGCTTTTATTTTATTTCTCTTCTGTCAGATTTCTCTTTAGAGTGGATGTGTTTTAAAGCACACTTTTCTAATAAAACAGCATCATTTTGTTCAATCACTGTTAATTTCACCAATGATTCGTCTTTCTCCTGAAATGAAGATTGCATGTTCCTAAAATATCAGGGTTATACCATCTTTTCTGCACATTGTAAAATAGATGATATGTCATGATATGTAAAGAGAGTTTCATTTTGAATCTGGAAAGCATTGGCCGCTGGGTAGAATATAGCACATCGCCTGAACCTCGTAACCTCTAGCACATTCAACCACATTTACATCCAAAGTGAGTAGTAAACAATCATTCTTATTCACATGCACAAATGCATGCAGAGATATTCTTGACAGCTACATAACATTCACGTGAGGCAACAGTAATTATACTCCATATCAGTTTCATTTAAGTGTTAGCTGAGTCCATTACACTATGCAGGTATGACGATGCATAGAGATGATAAATGATATGCTTGGGGATTATTCAAGGAGTTGTGCAGAAGAGATGGGACTAGTTCTAGGAGATAGGAATTGAAATGTGCTTGTAGAATGAAGGATAGTAAGGCAGAGACAGGCAGGGGGCAGACAGCACTGCAAACAGTGGGGCAAAAGCCCCTAGGCCCTCGATCATGTGGTCTCTTCAGATGAATTACTTATAAGGGAATATGTGCAGATTGAGGCCTCCTTCCAGACTCTGATCTTCCTGCCAGTTTAGCCAAAGTCCTCTCCTCCTCTTAGCCTGATTTTTTTTTTTTATCTGGCGTGACTCTGAGCCATGAGCCATCCACAACATAACACAAAGAAAGACAGAGAGAGAGAGAGAGAGAGAGAGAGAGAGGGAGAGAGAGAGGGAGAGAGAGAGGGAGGGAGAGAGGGAGGGAAAAACTTTCACAACTCTGACATTAGCTCTGGCCAGGCTCAATCTCTGACACATGTAGATCTGTAGCAAGGAAAGTTATAGCCTACTTTTTAACACACACACACACCAGAGTATGCTTTCCCTCTGTACTGGCAACTCTTTCTGGGCAAAGACAAAGTTGATATGGGCTGGCCAGCAGTGTGATGTTCAGCCAAGGAAAATCGATTATGCAGAACCCACCGAATCATGTTGCGTGAGAAATCAGTGCTTGTGGTTGGTGACAGTAAAACCAGGGTCTGGCACAGGCACAGCTGCAGCTGATGGAGAGCCTGCTCACCCTGCTTAGGTAAACAGGACTGTGTTTGATTTTTTACCGCATGCACCAGACCGCTTCTTGGGAACAGCAAAGACCAATGGCACAGATGGCTTTGAAAAAAAATCCACCCATAAGTATTAAGCTCTCCCAATGAAATCCAGATTGGGACCTTTGGAGTGCGGCTGAAAAACAGAACAGAGGGGTAAGGCGGGGATAGATAGAAACAAAAAAAAAAAGTCGAATATGAGCTTTAAAAAAAAAGTTCACTTTGGGTCAGAGTGGTTATAAACTAGGGTTGGGTCCACTGCTAATACATTAACAACAACAACAACAACAACAATAATAATAATAATAATAATATTAATAATAATGTGCTGAAGTATTGACCCTAACACCATGACCATTTTTATCTCTAAATTGTCGGCACATGTGTATACGTGAGAAATCGTCACTCAATTTTTCTACTGTGCCAAGTATTTTTAGTCCCTGGGCCACAGTAATTTTAGCTGGCTAAATGATTGTGGTCAATAGCTCAGTGGTTAAGATATTGTGCTACTGATTTGAAGGTTGTGAGTTTAAGTCTCAGGACCATCAGGCTGCCACTGCTTGGCTCTTGAACCCTCAACTACTCAGTTGTATAAATAAGATAAATGTAAGTTGCTCTGGAGAAGACAAATGCTGTAAATGTAAACATTTTAAATCATCAGCTTATAAACAATACACAGCATGGAAGCCCAGTGGTGACTCTAGATCCTTGGTTTGATCCTGAGCTTGGGTGTGGGGGTTTGCATCATGTTCACCATGTTTCCATGTGGATTTCCTCTGGGATTTCCTCCCACCCCTTTAAAACATGCATGTAGGCATATTGGCTACCATAGATTGCTCCTAGGTGTGAGTAAGCGTGTGAATGTGTGTAAATCGCATCCCATTTGCTGAGATTGGATCAGGAACCACCACCTCTATAACTGGGATAAAGCGGAAATAGAGTTACTGTAGATGAATGAATAAATGAATGAACATATAAATAGTTCTTGCTAGTGGACTCAGGGACTTCTATAAATAAATCAATCTTTATTTTGACATAAAAGCTATAAAACGTAGCATTTAACAGAGAAAAAGGTATTAACCCCATACATCCATGTAGCTGTTAGAGCACTGTGTAGCACAATGCTACTATATGTAAACAAATGCGCTGACAGCATGTTGTGTGTACACATCCGTGAGACAGAGTGTGAGAGGGTAATAGAGGGTGCTCTTTGAGTCTATCCACACCACAGCGATGTGTGATATACCCGCGAATCCAGTCACACCGCT
Organism: Hemibagrus wyckioides; assembly: GCF_019097595.1. Taxonomy (NCBI): domain Eukaryota; kingdom Metazoa; phylum Chordata; class Actinopteri; order Siluriformes; family Bagridae; genus Hemibagrus; species Hemibagrus wyckioides. The sequence continues at coordinate 15,744,034 of NC_080712.1, forward strand.
TCTAACACACACCGGCAGCAAGAGGCTCCGGGCCTCTTCAGCACGCTGCACAAATCCAAAGTGAAACAATCGTTCTGCACAACTTCTGCTTCCGTCCTGTTGAGAAATGTAATTTAAGGCTAGCAAACGTGACCCTCGGGTTACTCTCCCTCTCAACATCTCTCTCTCACACACACACTGTGCCAGAGTTGCAGCTGTGTCTGCTGAAAATAATGGGGTTAAAAAATAATCGCTCACACAGAGAGACCACCATATCTGTCTCTGTGAGAGAGAGAGAGAGAGAGAGAGAGAGAGAGAAGTGTGTCAGTGGTCAAATGAAGTGATTTCCTCTAGATACCACAGAGAGTAGAAAAAGGGCATAAGAGAAGAAATAGATACATAAAGATAAGGAAGAGAAAAAAAAATCTGAGCACGATTAGTTGCCCTAGATTTTTAAATTTATCTCCTGTTTTGGGCATTAAGTAAAATAACCAAAGTAATATAATCAACTGGCCCCATTACTGAAAGTTCCCATGTAGGGCAATTGAACAAAGTGGCGTCCTCAAAGTGTGAAGGAGCTGAAATGAGGTCATTCCTGGGAGCCATCGGTAATGAACCTTGTCACACGGGAAAGCACATGCATGTGTATGAGTGCTAAAGCGAGTAGATTGCGATGACCCGGGAGCAAATCTACGCAAATCTACAGCACACAGTGGCACAGCTCATGAAAATATGGAGACATGAGTAACTCAGGGTGGACGCATCGACACGTCTTACACAACACTAAGCTGTTTTTTTTTTTTTTTTAGTTTCTCCTGACATCCTTCCTGCTAGATCAGAGTCAATGCTATTTTATATATTACTTTTACAATTTGTTAACAGTTTAAGCAGGTAATGTCATGCTTCACATTTATTTAAAACTCTTACACTGGAAATGTGTATTTTATTTGTTTAATTTTTTTTACATGAAAACAAGCATTACAGTCCAACAATAACGGATTAGACAAAGAGAACATTTTACTAAAGCTATTCTATTTGTTCTCACATTTTTTATAACTTTCTGTATTTGTGTATATGTGTACATTGCAACAATTAAGAGTATAAAAACTAATAATTTACAATAATAATAATAATAATAACAACAACAACAACAACAACAACAACAACAATAATAATAATAATCTTTATTTGTCTAAGACCTTTCCAACTCTTAGGAGAAAAATGCACCAGTATATATTTAAGATGTTTTGTGTATGCAATAGAAACACAATCACAAAATCTTCTTTCTTCTGCAAATGAGGTCCCATTTCTGAAAGGATGAATTATACAGACTTAGAGCTTAATTTTTAAATTCCTTTCACTGAAGAATTCATGATTTTTTTTTCTCCCTAAGCATTTATTGACTGCCTTATAAAAGTACTTAGAGTTCTGAATAAGCAGGTTGTGTCTCAGTATGAGGTAACTGCTAAATTATTCTCTATGGTAATTGTGCATATGCTATATATGTGGGAGATGAGGTTAGGGTTTTCTAAAAAAACACTCGACTATGTCTTTAAGAAACAGCGTCTGAGATCTTCCCCATTCTTTATTGTCTTGCTGCTGTAAAGTTTTCCCTTAAGGTTGTGCCACAGATGATTTTGCAGCTGCGTGTTGTGACACTTTATCAAGGCTGAATCTTGCTGGATTAAGTAAAAGTGCTGGGATAAGGCAAAGAGAATTTTTTTTTGCTCCCAATGAGTAATCCACACACTGGGTTTAATACACTTAAAAATAAGTGCAGAGACAGTGGCTAGACAAAGAGTCTGTGTGTATGGTACGTAGGGTCAGCTGCAGAACAGCGATAGACGCTCACATGGCTCATCTCTGGGACAGAAGAGGGAGTGCAATGAAGCTTAATTAGATTTTCCTGCACATCCCGGACACACTCTGCCCCTTGGAGCCTCACCGGTCTGGAGAGCAATGAGAAATTCTCACCCTAATCGAGTTAACTTGCACCATTTTGGCAAATAAACAATACTTATCTGGACATAGATCATATGGCTTGTGAAGGCAGACACACTGACCTCTTACTCTGATCAATAGCATGGTGTACCTCCACATGTGTTTCTCTGCAGTGAGGAAGAGAAAGAGAAACATAGATAAAGTATGTAAGCTTCTGAAAAAGAACCTGATTACACACAGGACAGTAAAATTCTATTTAAAAATTTGGACTGCATCAGTTCAGTCACATAAAAACCAAGACCCAAAGGCCAAAACTCCAGTTCTGATGTCTACAGCAAGAGTAAAAAAAATGGAAATACACATGAAACTGTGTAAATGTGTGGTGAGGTCGGTAAGGATAATAAAGCTTTTAAAATGAAGGGATTAAAGGGATAATGCTGGAATAACACAAAGTAGGCCACAGAGAGGCCTAGCAGGTCGAGAGGTTGTGGCCATTGCAGTTAACACAAATAGCCGTGTGTGTGTGTGTGTGTGTCTGTGTGTATGAGAGAGACAGAGAGAGAGAGTATGAGGAAAGTTTTATAACATCGCCCAGGAAGAATTCCCCAACTAGGTTGACCCTTTGAGCCCACTCTGACCAGAAGGCTGATGAGAGAACATCTGCACACACTCTCTTTCAGTGACTGAAAAACAATTACAACATCTGACCTGGCTTTCATTCAGATTCAGATTAGCATTCCCACTTTTACCCTTCTCTCTGTCCATTTCTCTGTCCCACCTCAGAAAAGTTCATCTAACCCCTTCCTCGAGATTATTAAACATCCATCTCATTAACTCTATGTTTCAAAAATCTGAGATAGATATCAGTGAGTAATCTGGTTCTCCGATGGCATGATCTATAAATACTAGACGACATTATCCAAATGTAATTTTAGGTACAGTTTTATTAATTCCCATGAGTGTATATCTCTTGTTCTCTTTTTCTGTGTAAGAGTTGGCAGTCTCAATCTAAGAAATGATGGTGATCTGGATACAGGCTTTCTAAGCAGTGGACTCTTCAAGGAAGCCTGCTAATTACGGCGTGCTGCAAATCAATAGCTCTCTAAGAAAATATATTTAAAAAGCTACCATTAGCCGTCCCCCTCTGTCGCTTTTTTCCTCCCTCGTTTTTGCTGTAGCACATGGAGCACGAGTGGTGCCCCTCTGCCGGCATTTTAATTGTGGCAGCAATCAGTGAGATTCACAGGAACTCATTAATATGCAGATTTATAGCATCGTTTTGCTGCCACTCATTTCTGTTTTTTTTTTGTTTTTTTTTTGAGGGATTTCACATAAATTACCATCAGAGCTTTTTCTAATTGCTTATATAAAGAATTACCATAAATCCACACTGTGTGCTATTTAAAGTGTCCCCTCAATTTATGTTAAATGATTAATGCGTCAGGCTACTAACATTTTCCACTTCATTAATAAAAAAAGTTATTGTTTTATTTTTAATATTTGACATATTCCTCGACTGTACTCTACTCTATGCTGTACTGTACAATGTGCAACTTCTTTTAATGGCATTTCAGTCCCATCCAGGGAAAGACAAAAGCAGTTTTTCTATGGAAACACTAGGAGGAGATTAAGGCTTATTTTTCTCATTGTCTGGGAGAAGGGAGGGACTAAATTAGACTTGTCACCTGTGTGCTCACCACATTAACACTACATAAAACTTGCAGCACTGCACACAGCCCATTGCAGTTTATAGACAGATAATTAGAGGGTGAAAGAATTTGCTTTTATTAAATCATTGTTTAATTCTTCACTCTGGAGGATTACTACTGTCTTGAGGTGTTTTGAAATGTCTCACTTTCTGCTGGCTCTGATATAAAACATTTAATAGGTGAAAGACTGCCTTAAGTGTCGCTATAGTTTGGTTCCAGCCTCCTCCACAGCTTACCAATAAATACTTTTGGAATGTTCTACTTGCCAACATTAGAACACAGGCATATGGATGGACCTTCTGTAGATGTGTTTCATGTAAAGTTTACTTAAAAATGCTCTTAAAAAAATCAGTATAAACTTTATGGTGTTTAAACAGTATGCAGGTGTATTAGAGGGTTCAGGAATGGCTGATGTCTGAGAAGGAAAGGGGTTGGTTAGGACTTAGCAATCATTCCACTGGAACTTTTTAAGATTTTATCATCTTAAATTCAGCTTGCCTTGCATGCCTCAGTGTACATGAAAAGTGAAGCATGTGTCCTAGTGCTCAGTACTCACAGAACTGAACTGCTCTCATTGAGTGATTTCTTTGCATGCTCAAATCGCTACCAACGGCACCTTGCACTTACATTTAATGCATTTTTGGTACTGCATGATCAGAATGGCTGCAGAATTGTGTACTCTAATGAAGAACTGGCATAAACACCATAAACATGTGTTAGTGAGGTGTTGGACCACTATAAGATAAAAGAACAGTATCAGTGTGCCATAGAAGATCCTACAAGATTTTGGATCATACAAGAGAGTTAACACACATTCTTCCTCTTCTTCTTCTTCTTCTTCTTCTTCTTCAAAGATCCCTCAACTATTTTGATTATAGTGATGGAGAGTGCATTCTGTCCCTCCTAATTCTCCAAGTGGTTTTCAATTTGGTTGAGATCTGTTGACAATGAAGACCTCATCATTTTCTCTCATTTTCTTCATTGACCTCTCAGGCCGTGTTGATGGGAGGTTGTTTGGATGGGCGTTATCATAATAAAAGAAAGAGGCCACTCCCATCAGGATAGACATGTTTTTTCATAAGATGAAGGAAGAAGTTGATGAGCAGGAATGGACAAAATACTGAGAAATGGGATTTAAAAGGAAGTATTAAGTATATGTCAAAAATCTCAATTCACTGTAAAAGTGTCCAATAAATGTAGTAGATTTAGAGGAATTTCAGTATTAAAAAGTAAAATTTGGTAATTGCTTAAATTGAGGTAACGGCATATTTTTTTATGTATTACTTGTATAAAACTGTTGGAAGATTAATTGTCTTTTAAAGTAATTGCACTATTTGCCTGAAAACAATTATACTGGCAAAGAAAACAGGCTAGCTTAGTTACCTGTACCTGGTTAATTGTAGCCAATTAGGGAAAGTTACCTCAAAATGCTATTTCAAATTACATTAAGATTAAGTCTTTTAGGGTGAGGGACAACTCAGACACAGAAGTGTCCAATCTTTGTCACGTTCCAGTAAATGAATGATTTTTTTCATTCTAATCAAGTAGGAGACACACCAGACTCCACCTGTATAATCAGTTCCTGGCTTCAATAGACTCATAGCCCTTTCAGAATACGACTGGACACATTTTGCTTAGTTCAGCATAATGAAATTATATTAAGGTACTGCTGGGGTGCTTATCCTCAACTTCCACACTGCAATCCGATAGATTATCCATCATCAGACACGTACACATGGATATAGTCATAGCAGATGGCAATTTGTCTTGAATTTTGGATGCTAAATAAGAGGAGAAATGGATGAAAAGCATACCAGCAAAATACAAACAACAAAACAGAACCCTATTATGTCTCCCTTCTATATGTGTTTAAGAACTCACAACTTGTATGGACCTGCACAGCTTCTCCTTCTGTTTTGTTTAAGACATAACCGACATTATAATGTATGAAATCAACAACAAGGCACCATTTTCTCTCTTCTACCAGTTGCCTTGTGCTGTGTGGCCACGTTTTCCTCTGTCTCACCTTCCAACATGCAGTATGCCATCAAAATGGCAGCAGAATTAACCTTTGAAAGGAGAGGTAATCGAAGTGTCCAACAAGCATTCACAACTTGACTGGTTACAATAGTTGTCCTGTGAACACAATATGTGCTGTGAATAATGACAATATGTCATTGACAATATTGCATTACAGCACACAACAGCAGGAAAACGGAGTTGTTGAATAGTTTGGGGTCAGGAATATTGCTTTGCAACACCTAGTGTTGCAAATGGGCACAATGTAGTGTGAAATGGGCACAATGTCCCATGACTCCTTTTACATGCATTTATACCTTAGACTTTATGAATGGATTCTGTGCATTCATATTGTATTATACTTTATTATTTGGTGGATATTCCTGTATAGTCATGGTGATATTATTTACATCTTCTATTTCAGTTATACCCGGGTTCCTTGCTGATATCCTTGCAAGTAATTGCTTTCCTGGTATCTGCCTGCATTATTAGTGAGCAATAGTGTTTACTGTAAATTGATAAAGGACATTATATAGGCACATTGTGCTACGGAATGGACTTCGTTGCCCAAACAATGAAATGTGGCATAGTTTACAGTCACATGATCTGCTCATTCTGAAAAAGGGTAGGAAGATAACACCACCCCATCTGCCTACTGGCAGTCCAACCTGTACATGTCCAAACTTTCTCAGCACTGAAGTTTGTATGGTGTGTATGTGCTGAATTCAGAATACAGAGATGTGTTAAAAAGTATGCGCTTCGGCAGTGATATGGTCAGTGCCTCCTGAATGTTCAAATAAAGGTTTGTGAGCAGGATGATGTGTATGTGTCAATGTGTGTGTGTGTGTGTGTGTGTGTGTGTGCGTGCGTGGGACAGAGACTAGTGGGAGTGAGGGACCTCATTGGAGCGAAGCCTATGAATCCTGGCAGCATGAGCGCAAAGTCAAACTGCTGCTCACACATATTTGGGGAGATATTTAATTAAAAGTGGATTACAAGACTGTTGGATAAACAAAGATCAGATTAACAAATAACTGTACGCAATTTTCCCATTTGCCAATGCAAATTTGACTTTGTGGCTAGATCCATGACACAGAAGAGAAGATTTATGACACTTCCAGAATATTAAGTCTTGGTCTGGAAATAGGTTTAGGTGGCAAGGTTTCATAAAATCCTCCACCTACCAAAATAACCTTCAGCCACCCTGTTGCATCCATTCATCAGTAGTAGATAACTAAATGTTTCGCTCTACACGGAGGCAACTATGCTGCCTGACTGTCTACCAGTCACACATGCAGCTTTGTGTGAAACACAACTTCTGCTTGTGTGCTTTAACTCTAAGAGGTGAGGCACCCAGGTGGAAAACACTTTGCGCCCACAATCATGAACCTCCCTGACCTGCGGCAGTGCGCATGCCTATGTTTGGACCATTCTAATTGGAATTTAAATTGAGTTGTACCAGGCTGCAGTGGTTCACTGAGGCCTAGAGAATAACAAGAAGGTTTGATTTTTTTTTTTACTAAGTTATACTCTTTTTTATGTAGAGTTTCCTTTTTCTTTCTCTTTCTCCTGTTCTTTACTTTCGACACCAGACGACCTTGCTCTGATAGACTGCTGGACTTTGTGACTGGGCACTGAGAGGTAGCTGGCTCTGAGACAGAGAGGAGAAGAAGAAATGGATTTATTGACTTGTGACTTTGACTCAGGCTGATGTATCAGAGCCTGTATTATAGAGGATGATTAGGTTGCAGGATGTCAGGGACAACTTAATATAAATGAACCCCAAACATCGCTCACTCCCCCCACCCCCAACCAGCCATGGCAGATCCAGAGAGATAGTGCAGTCCAAATCAAACATATGAGCATGCTGACGGGATGAGGGGGAGAGGCAGAAGGCTGAGATTGAGGGATCAGACACCCAAAGCCTTGTATCATCAGCATCTCTGGAGAGTCTCGTCCGGATGGGAGGGAGGCAATCTTAACCAGAGAGAGAAAGAGAGAGAGAGAGAGAGAAAGAGAGAGAGAGTCTTGAAGATAAAATGTGTGAGGGCCAGTATGGGAGAAGGTCCCGTAGAAATAAGGCCAGATCCAGAAAAGCAGATTGAAGTATATTTGATTTTTTTTTAAAACTTCCTTTATTGCTTAATTACATTTCAAGTTAAGGTTCAAAGACAAGGTATCCCCCTGACTCATACTGGATCTTTATTTTCAGCTGCACTATTGATCATTAAATGTGTTTCCTCATTCTGAAGATTTCCCAGTGAAAAAGAACACAAAAACATCTTGAGTTAATTTTAACCAAACAAAATGTACTCAAGCTTTAATAATGGTTAATACACTATATGGCCAAAAGTTTGGCCTGCACAAACACACGTCCATTAAGACATGGTTTGTTAAGCTTTAAGTGTAAGAACTTGAGTGCCCTGACCTCAACCCCACTGAACACCTTTGAGATAAACTGGAACACTGACTGCACCAGAGAACTCCTCACCCAACATCAGGGCCTGATCTCACTAATACTCTTGTTGCTGAATGAGCAAATCCCCACAACTATGTTACCAAATCTAGTGAAAAGAGGGAATCTGTAATGTTCAAGAAAGTTACACAGCCACCGCAAAAGAACGACAGCAGGATCAGACAATGAATTAAGAACAGTTGACTTAAGGATAACTTACACTTAACGCTTTTACCAGTACACTGGCAGTCCATTCTAATGGACTTAATAGATAAACTAACTTATCAGACATTTTCAATCTGTATAAACAAATTTATTGCCACAAGCAGTGGTAGAAGCCTCAAATTTGATGAAAAAGCACTAGATATTTATGTGAATACAAAACTTTTGTGTGAATTTACTGCCCCTAGTATGCTGGGTAAAAACAGATATACTTATAAAAATAAATTCTTAAAGACCTGAGTGTCTACTTTCACATGAGTCATTAACCAACACTGTGGAGTGTGACATGACAAAGAAATTCAATACTGAACATGAGCACCCCAAAACAGGCAGAAATTAGTTTAACTAAAAATAGTTTAACTTAACTAAATTAATAAACAATAGCTTATATAAGCACTCACTCACTTACTCTCACTTCTGGTAATCCTAGTCAGGGTCTTGGTGGAGCCACATAAACTCATTCATTTTTATTTGTTGCATTAAAAATTAATTTAAACTACCTTTCTGACTTTTGCTTTAAATTCAATTTAACAAAGACTTTAGCTAAAATTAGCTAACAGTTCATGCTTTTGAAGGTTTAGGTTTTCAGGCTGGGCAACATTAACTTAGCTAACATTTCTGAAGTTCTACACTGATTAATGAATCACTGTAGAAAAGAAGGTGGTCCAGAAAAGTTAAAACGTTTGATTAAAACTTTTTTGGCTAAATGAATGTATCACATAAAATACCACATCAACACAATGAACATTATCCATTATCAGGGCTAATGTTAATGAGGAATTGGGATAATGTGGCTATAAGTACTTTCAGCCAAAAACTAGCGCAAACTTGTTGCGCCATGCCTCTGTTCCGTGTGATATTTTGTATGTTAGGTACACGTTCGATCTGCAACTAATTTGACAAGCTTGAAACAAAAATTAGCTGGCTTGGTAGCTATAGAACAAATGATGGGCATAATCTGAATGCCAGCTGCTTTTTACTGTTCAATGCTTAATTGAAAACTTCTTAGTTAGCTTCTTTGTTCTCAGTAAATCTTTCTAAATATGGTAGCTGTAATTGCAGCGATGCCTCCAGACTAATCGGGTGTTGTTACTGAACTTGTCATCATTTTCACTCCTAAAGTGTCATGCCTACTGTGTAGACACCGTTTTCAGTGATCATAGCAACATAAAAAGACAAAGATAGGCAAATCTAGGCAAATGCAAATATAACAAAGATTCATTTTTGTTTGGTGAAATGGTTTTGGCCAGTAATGTGGGTGTGTCATGCTGTTTCCAGTTGATAGGAGAAAAAACAAAAATGAAATATGGTATTTTTCAGAACTTTAATGTTATTTTAGTACTTTGTCTATAAAAAAAAATGTGTGCCCAAAAGCATGTTCCCAAAATGGTCAGTTGCTTGTGAAAGAAATGCTGCAACAATTTGAATATATGCCAGTGTACATGTGAATGTACTGAATAAAATGAGGATGGACTGTATGTTAGCATAAATCTTCATCAGTTTGACAATCAAACTATCCTGATATATGGTGATGCCTGGTGGAATAAGCCTTTATACAAGGTGATATAACTTTATGTCAGTTACCATGAAAGACTTATGCAGGTGTCATCCAACCCTGTAAACACTTCCACTTCCTCTAGATATAATGCTACAGAAATATCTATATGAAAACCAAGAGCCACTGTATTTTTACCAGACTAGTGCAACATTGCTCTGAATTTATCTTTCTGCCTTGTCCTGCTTTCACCTGGCCTCTGAAAAAAGAGAGAATGGGAAATGCATCAAGAGAAAAACAAGACGATGGATACATGAAGGAAACAGAGCAAGTGGACAGGCCAGGGAAAACAAGGCAGTCTATGGAGTTTGTTTGCTAAATAATGCAGTTGAGATGCATGAGGATGAGAACAGCCTGCCTGAACTTAACATCCTTCTGTGTTTCTGTGGATTGCTCCTCTCAAGCAAAAATACATTTCTCATCTCCACAAAGTCTCTCTCCTCGTGTGTACGCAGAACTTGCCAGGGTGGGTACATTGTTTTGAGTGGTGATCGGCGCTTGACATGAGGGGCCACATGAAAATTGCAGAGGGAAGAGAGGAAAAAAAACAAATGCAAACAGAGAAGCATGTTAGGGATGAAATCCCTCTAGCCATTACTTGGTCATTTCCAAGGGAATGCATAATTTAGAGAGTGGGATAGTCAAAGAAGGGCTTCAGAAGGGAGAGAGGAAGAAAGGGAGAGGGATCAAGAGAGAAAGAGAGAGAGAGTTCAGTCTGTCTATTTTTTTCCCCTGGAAGACCTCCAGCAGGTTGACAGAGAGGTGTTCTTAGTGTTGTGGGTCTCAGCTTTGTGAAGGCAAGACTGAGGATCTCTAGTCTGACATGTTTAGTAAAATCAGCCTGCAACTTAGGCTTAGTGCTGGAGGCTTGGTACAGATGGACAGGCCAGCAATGTGTATTGCCATTAATGTAGACCCAGTGATTGGGGTTAGACATGCTTTGCCAAACATTTTACAGGACTAGTAGATTTATACAGCCATTTGGTACTTCAGTAACTGATTTAGTGCCTGTAAGCCCTGTGATGCAGCTAAATATATGTTCACATGACCATATAAACTGATATTTAAGAATATATTGAGTATTGGTTTAGTGATTGATCTACCTATTCAATTTCTGTACCTCTTATCACAGGGGACCTTGAGCTTATCTCATGGGACTCAGGGCACAAAGCTGCGGACACCCTGGATTGGGTGCCAAACTATCACAGGGCACAATCAACCACACTATCACACACCCATTCACACACTATAGACCACCAAGAGAAGCCAGTAAGCCTACATCGTGTCATTAGACTGAGGGAGGAGACCAGAGTACCCAGAGGAAACCCCTGAAGCACAGGGAGACTCCACACACACAGGGAAGACAGGAATCAAACCCCCGACTCCAGAACTCCACATTTCCAACTACAGTTTGACTGACATCTGGAATATATATAAAATCTTGTGCATTTGATATTTTTAATGCTTTTCTAAGGGACAAATTTACGCTTCCTTTTGTCTGAAGCAGATCAAGATCCAAATGCACATGGGTATCACAAGCTGACTCCTTAATTCAGGAACAGCAGGGTGTGCTTGGAGAGACGTGTCAGGGGATTTAAAAAAAATTCTGTGCTTGTGATAGTGGACAATATTTTATCCTCCAAAGCAATTCTAAAACTTTGACATACTTTGTCCCATATATATCACACAGGTGTGCATGTATACCAAATCTCAAGGGTAAAACAGTTTCTCTGTCTGACAAAAGTGTGTGTCTGGCAATACCTATACTCCATCCCTCCCAAACACAAGCCTTCATAATGCACATCATAGGAAATGTATCTCAGCTGTCAATCACAGCCTATTTAGTCCCAGCCTGTAGGAGTTAGTGTACGACTCAGACCTTACAAATACAAATAAAGCTAAACCCCATTCTCAGCCTAATCCTTCTGCTCCAGTCTCTCCTAAATCTCTTAGCCCTGCTCCTGTATTGACATATCCTCCTTCAGTACTGCAATCATTACTAGCTGAATCACTCAGACACACACACACACACAGCCATACACACATACCAGTGCAGCAATGTTTATGAGAGCAGTGACTTCCACTCCATATATCAGCATCCATTAAATAGAGCAGAAGAAAAAAAGGCTTCGCTGCCATGGTAGGCCAATGGGTTGTGTATATTTGTGTGTAAGTGTGTGAGTGTGTGTGTGTTGAGGAGGATGTGGCCTGTCTGTCAAACACTTAGTTGCTTGCACAGTGTGAAATTTGTCCATGGAACTGTTAAATCATTAAAAAATTAAGAAGTTTAATGAGGCCAGCATTTTTACAGTTGTTTATGAGTATCTTCTCTTCTCTTCTCTTCTCTTCTCTTCTCTTCTCTTCTCTTCTCTTCTCTTCTCTTCTCTTCTCTTCTCTTCTCTTCTCTTCTCTTCTCTTCTCCATCACTGAAGAAGCATCACCCCTCGGCATCTGTGACTCCAATTTAAGAGGAGCAAGTGGAGGTCTAACACTCTGTCAGCCTGCACCCCTCCCAGACCCTCCCTCCTTTCCTCCCTCCGCTTCTGCAAACAGGGGCAATTACACACTGAACTGCCACCTTGTTTACACCTTAAACTGCCACCAATTACAGCAGTGTGACACCCGCACCAACATGCGCAACCTTACTCTGCTCTGTCTCGCTCTCCCTGAGCTGGCCGTCTACTGGGGAGGGAGCAGAGAGCAGCTGCTAATGGAAGGGAAGCTGGCTTTGACTCTCACTCGGGCTAGAGGGATGACAGGATGGAGGGAGATGTAGCAAAAACACATGCTCAGACTTTGAATTTGGGAGAATAGGGAGAATTTGGAAGCAGAGGAAGAATGCAAATTGCTCTGAACTCTACGGAGCTCATTGTATTAAAGTAATGGACATTTCGAAGATTATTTAGTTTCCCGGCCCAGTGTGCATCACTTTTCGCTCGCAGAAAGAGATTTTAAAATGCAAATAAAGGAAGTGAGCTTGTTGAAGTCAGTAGAGAAACAACATGACCTCAAGAAACACGCTTGGCACTATTCAGAGCTGCACTACAAACAGTGCCATCACAGACAACATGCTTCTTGGGTTGTGAGAAAAAGAGTGTGAAAAAAAACAATCAAAGAGGGTATGGGCTTGAGAGGAAGTGATAACATGGAAGTGTGTGCATATGTGTGCATGTTTGTGTGTGGGCGTGTGTGCCATGTGTGCATGAGCTAGTGTGTTAATGAACTGACCTGCTCAGCCCACCTGCTCTCCCCAGCTGCCTGGACCAAGATGGAGGCAGCTTTCTGTAAATATCTGGACAGTGGTCTACAGGGCTTTCTCTTCCTTTCCCTTACTCATTTACACTTTCGTTCCATCTTCACTTTCTCCCGTCTTTTCTTGTATCCCCCTGACCCTCTCAGCATAGCATAGGCTCTGAAATCAGCTGAATGTCAGAGGCATAAATCTACAGAAAATCATTTAGATTTGCGCTTTAAACTCACTTTGACACACACGTTTTGCATCGCTGGACACCACAGCATGTAATCATGCACAAATCAATTATATATATTATATTATATATTATATATATATATATATATATATATATATATATATATATATATATATATATATATATATATATATATATATTTGATTATATATATATAAAGATTATGGCTAGAGGGTAATGCATTGGCATTATTTCTACCTGTATGTTTATCTGTATCTGTTTAGGGCTTTAAATATTCATATCTGCATGTGTATTATTATTTCTTATTTCATGGCTTAAAATAGATCATTATGATGAATTTTCGCCACTGGACTTCAATACCCATCAGCCCCTGCATATCACATGACCCTGCAGGTCACTGTCTCACTGAGCACCCACACTTGTTCTGCATTTCCACTATTCAGCAAGTGTGTGTTTTTCAATATTGTTGCTGTCACCTTTTGTTAGTCGTGTCCCTGTCCATAGCCTCATTTTTAGCCTGCTAAAATGTTTTGCTGTTTTGGTTTGTGCTTCCATTTCTTTATTCTTTTATTCCTTTTACACTTTTAGCATCTGCTTCCTATATGATTATCTGACAACCCGACTGCTATGGCCCCAGAAACAATGGCAAAGTTGGAAAAAATAAAGAGGTAGAACTGCTGACAGTGGGAGCCTGCTCTGTGAATTCTTTTTCAACCTCAGCTACATCGCTTGAGAGATGTGTGTGGGAATTTCTTTTAATCCTGCACAGGTATTACTTGTACTTTGTTATGTTTTCCAACAAATTCAGTTGCTTACACTCCAGTAGAGTAATGTAAAACACCATGACGTTGAACATGTACTAACTAAGGATGAATGAAGGCTAAATGCGTTGCACCGTGACTTATGTACACGTTAATGAATACAGTCTTTCTTAGTTCATATCTCACTACTCACTCGTGCCCACAAGCATCATATGTGACTTCTCACTCGTGTCCACAAGCATCATATGTGACTTCTCACTCGTGTCCACAAGCTTCATATCTGACTGCTCGTCTGCCTGAACATATCCAATTTCCGATTGTCAGCCAGGTTCCCTGCATGGGCAAGCTTTTGTTGGTTTTGCTACTATTCAGAGCATTATCTGTTCTGTATTAGTATTCAGGTAAATCTCATAGTAAAAAGTATCTGATTGTGGAGAGTCTCCATGTTATTAAATATGTCTCAAATAGTGGGAGTCACTTAATAACCTGCCATTATTTTAATTTAATGTTACAAATACATTATTTTTATTAAATTGTCTAGTCGTGCTGACAAACGCCTCATCATTTAATTTCATTTTTTTTTCTTTCTTTATGGTTTCAAATGGAACGCAATCTACACACCGTATAACTTGATCACCCCATTAGGTTGTGTGAACTTCTCTTTAACTCCAGTTGCCATGACAAATTTTAGATATTGAACTAAAGTTTAGAAGCTTGTAATGTAATCCATTGTTTTGACACCAAAGGTAATCTTCAGGTTGAATGTACTCATAGTGGCAGGTGACCAGCTTGAAATGTCTTACAGTGTAGTATATTTATTCCTTTTAATTTATTCATTTCAATATTCAGGTTATGTATATTTCTTATTGGTTGGATGGAATTGACTGGACGTTACAGACAGTCACTCTTTAGTCACTTAACCTTTTTTTCATGGTTCTTTGAACCAAACACTATCATGCTCTGAGCTGCCTCTGCTTTGATCCGAGGGCATATACAAGCATTTTTTCTACCTGGATGTTTGCACATATTCAGTCAAGATAGATGACTGCAGTGATGGATTTTGACAGTGTGCCAACTAAATAAGTAGTAAGTAAATAAGTAGTCTTTAGTAATGGTATATGTAGTTACATTATCACACATAATGTCATCTCTGAGACACTGGTGGAGCCATGTTAATATAGAATCAATATAAGATATGATGTGATATGATACAATTATTTTTCAATTGATTTTCAGTTTCGTATTTCAGTGATAGTACTCTTTAATAAAAAAATGTCACAGTTATAATAATTAAACTTTCATTACTATTATAGTTTAAGACCTGCATCATCATATGATAATTGCTAACCAAGACATTGTAGTGTGTATAGTACTATATGTAGCTGATATACAGGATACAGAAAGAAACATCGAGGTGTGTGTGTGTGTCAGAGAGAGAGAGAGACAGAGAGAGAGAGAGAGGTAAGGATGTTTCTTGTGCAGTATAGAAACACCCTTACCGAATTACAGAATTATAATTATATCAATATAATATCAGTATCAGTAAGATCAGTATAATATCGGTATGTTTATTGGCCTTGTAGAGCTTACTACAAGGCTAATAGGACATCATTTGAGATTCAAGCACAGAAAAAGTATGAATCTTTTAAGTACCTGATCAAAATTAACTAAGTGCCTGATCAAAATTAATGTTGTATATGCAATATCTGTTTTAGGACATCAGTTGTTAGTGTTATGTTCTGCTGATGAACATGAACATAGGGTCAGATGGTAGGGTCACCAGCAGCATGAATCCATGGACCCAATCTGCCTTATGTCAACAGTCCAGGCTGCTGGAGGTGGTGTAATAGCATGGGGGAATCAACCATTGCTTGAATGCCACAGCCTATTTGAATATTGTTGCTGATCATGTGCATCCCTTCATAGCAACCATTTGCCCATCTTTTAATGGCTACTTCCAGAATGATAAAGCACCATGTCCCAAACCAAAACTTATCTCAATCTGGTTTCATGAACATGACAATGAGTTCAATGTTTTTCAGTGTTCTTCTCAGTCACTGACTCTGAATCCAGTAGATCACCTTTGGGATGTGGTAGAACTGGAGATTCACAGCATGGTATACACCTGAAAAATCTGCAGGAATTGTGTGAAGCCATCATGTCAACATGGACCAGAATACCAGAGGAATGTTTCCTTCATTTTGTGGAATCTGATACCATAAAGAAGAGAACACAGGGAGGACTTAACCAGTATTAGCATTTTTTAGCAATTACTTTTTTTTCTGTGGTTGAATTTGAAATGATATCCTAGAGGCCACATAGTGCGCTATATAGGTTCATTAAAACATAGAGAGAATCACAAGTAGGTTATGTGAGATTCTGTATAAAAAACTTGTTGGAGATCATGGGTCTTTACACAGGTATATAAATAGGAAGGAATGATAAAAGGGCTAAATCATTAGTGTAGAAAATAACAGTAATGAACACCAACACTAATGTTAATGATTATGAGCAAATCATGTGCTAATGTTAAGGTTTGTGCAATTTCTTCTTCTTCTTCTTTACATAATATAATAAGATAATAATACCAATAATAATAACAACAACAACAATAATAATAATAAAATAAAAATAACAACAACAACAACAATAATAATAATAATAATAATAATAATAATAATAATAATAATGCTGTCATTAGAATGTCACCAAAACAGTTCCAAGTAGTATGAAAAACTTAAGAATGATGTTTGCATGTATTTAAACTGTATATGAACTGAAACAATAAAGTGAAACTTGTGAGCAATAGGAACTCATTAGTAATGTATGAAGTGTTATGGTGTTGTTCTTACCATACTTAGTTAGTGTAGTTAATGAAGATCAGTGAAGCAGCAGTAGAACAGTTAAGTGAAACACATGGAAACTCATCAGTAATGTAATGTAACTCTGTAATGCACTACTAATGTAATTAGTAAAGTTGTACTGTTTTCTTCCTCTGTAGTTAATGAAGATGTAGAGCGGTAATGTAAAGTGAAACACATGGAAACTCATTAGTAATCTAACTCATTAGTAACGTGTCTTCAGTAGTTAATGCTGATGTGGAGCAGTATTACAAATCACAAACCCTATTCCAAAAATCATTGCTAATTTAGAAATTATTTTTTACAAACAGGAGATACTGATTGCTGCATTACAGCTTTGGATTTCTGTAGCTTATTCTTGTACATTTCTCTCTTTAGACCACGACTGGCTAAATAAAAACCACTCCGACACTCCAACCTAGTGCCAGGTCTTAGAAGAGACCTAAATAACTCATATAAATATTTATATTTTCGATACTGAGCTACAGGAATAGGTTGAGGTAGATCTCCAGGAGGAAGGAATGCTTTGCTATTGAATGATATGATCAGTATAATCAGTAGTTAATATAAAAGCACCATAGTTATTCTGCAGCGGAAATGTAAGACACAGTACAGATATTACTGCTCAAAGACTCTTTTTTATTACAGCATAGTAAATTATGATCTCCTACTAACATACTGAGTAATAAGTCCTAGTATTTTGCAGAAATAAGATGAACTACTCATTCATTCCTGCTTAATTCCTACAGGAACTTGTGGAACAGAACTGTAAAGTGTTACCTTTACCACCTCCACACATACAGATTCTACACACTGTTTAAGGGACGGATTAGCATCATGCAGCGCATTAACATGAGTGCGGTAACATCAGAACACTTTACACAGATCTGAGTGGCATGGCGATGTAGGTGACTCAGGAGGTCACACTGTGTACGAGTGTCCACCTCCTATGATATAATTACTAATCTGCACTACCCCATCATTTTTTTTTTGCTACACTCACAATTACAGGCCAATCAATACGAGTGTTTCTTCAGCTCTTCACTCACACCATGATCATCTGGAAAGTGTTCTGTCTCATCTGTGTGTACTAAGATAAGTAGCTAATAGGACTGTGCAAGCTGACAGTGGACAAATATGTTGAAGTGGGGAAGGAAGACAGGAAGATAGAGTGATTTATGGAGAAAAGGGGCTACAGACAGAAAAAGTAGGAATGTGACTCTTTGTTTTTGTGTTCTTGGCATGTGGAAAATGCTTTTGTAATAGTCACAAGGGCGAAAAATATTTTCTAGCTTTGTGGTTTTACTTTCCAAAATCTACTGAGTTTTACAAATCTTTTTTCCGGTGTTTATTTGAATTGCTTTTCCTGTTTAATAGAAATCCCCCAGTCCTGCACTGTAGATATCTCTCTGTATATAAGCTGTACTATAGATGAAGTGATTTTACTCCAATTTCTTCTGTGGCTCAGTGTCTCATGTGTCACAGACGAACAGACATATGCCAATATCTCATTGCAGCTTTCCAAAGTAATAACCATGCCACAGTGCAAGGAAATACCATGGACTTCCAGGGGAGCATGGCTGGGACAAACGCATCACTTCCTCTTTGTTAAATCTTAATGTGCACTGGCCCAATTCCACACTACTACACCAGTGCCAAGTGCCTCTTTCACCCACTCTCTTCCTGCCTGATGTATTCAGGCCCTTAGTCTTAGTCTAATAAGTGACACAGGAGGGGCAATGCATGTGTGTGTGTGTGTGTGTATGTGTGTGTGCACGCAAATTCTATTTATGCAAGGCAGGTGAAAAGTTGGAAAATTGGTCCGTTCCATCATTGCCGGACATGGAGGCAGTGGTGACACCCTGATCAGGTGTGCATGCATAATCGCCACCAAAAATAATCACTGTTTTGAATAATCCACCCCCCAAATTCTTGCAGCTTCGAATTCTTCCAGGGAGGTATCTCATAAATCTTTACAATGAATGTAAATCAGAGATGGAAGGGCTGCAACAGCAGGCCTCTTAGGAACCCTGTTAGATTTCTCTCTCTCTCTCTCTCTCTCTCTCTCTCTGTGCTCTGCTTTCTTGAAAATTTACACAGATGATGCATGAGGGCGCTGGTGGCGGGAGCTAGCAAAAAGCAGTGTTTTAACATCCATCTAGAAGGTGATTTTAACTCTCCAGTTGGTCCAGTGCATGCTGTAAATGCTGTGCTGTGTTTTACTCTCACCTCAGAGAATTAGCTGGTGGATTCACCTTCCTCACAGTAACACACTTTCCATACAGTTTGACCATTATACTGACATAGACATACACAATGCCGTGTATATTTACCATAATCAAATTTATCACAATCATTACTAAACTGAACTATAAAGACTAATGGAATATCAGTAGGTATGAAAATACGTGTTTAAACCAGGAAGAGAAGTTGTGTTTTTTTGTTTTAATTTCAGCCTTGTGTGGTGTAATTTTTGGGGAGGAGAGAAAGAGAGAGAGAGGAACTGGTGGGGAGGGTACAGAGACTGCAGTGTGTTGGCTTGGTACATGAAAAAAGTGTGTGTGTGTGTGTGTGTGTGTGTGTGTGTGTGTGTGTGTGTGTGCGCGCTGCAGAGAGTTTTCTCTGGGTGATTGAGCGACCCTGCCATGGTGCCATTGTAATGAGCATCCACTAGAGTGAGGAAACTTCTAGCTGGGAAAGTTACAGAATTATTTAGAGTGGGCTCTGTGAAAATTACAATATGCACAATCCACCTTCTCGTTAAAGGATGAAAAATAATAAAATTCTTTGTGACAGCCTTCCAGCACTTGTAATGTATAACGATTTTTTTTTCCACCCTGTGAATTATTTTTTTTTTCCAGACTCTGGATACATCTGTTTTGCATGAGATGCATAAAATGACAGGACTTAGACAGCTAGTGCATCTAGTGACAAAGATTACTGTCAGCCACCTCCTTGAGTTAATTCATCATTGGAAATGGTCCGTTCCCTTCCTCTGTCTCTTAGCAACAGCCTATCCCCTGGTGCTGCCTTTGCCACATGTGTATGTGTAATATAGTGCTCTTCAGAATACCTTTTACATAAAAATAAGCGGATAATTTCAACTTTACATTTTTATTGCATTAACATAAAATATTGGGCATATTACATTGGAAATTCATATCTGAAGAATTTGATTCTACCAGCTATTATGCAGTGCAAGGCATAGTGGTTATACTTGTTAATCCGGGTGTATGAATAAGGAAATATTTGCTTTGGATATTAGTTTTTTGGTGGCAGAGAGACGGGATGGAGAAACTTTGCAATAAAGCAGAAAGGAGGGGGACTAACCTCTTAACATGCAAATCACCTGGCTCACCTTCTCTGATGAATGGCTGCGGTGGCCCGTTTAAAATATTGTCCTTTCACATAAGGCTTGCCTGTAAAGGATTAGGTGCTAACAAGTTTACAAGAAAACAAACACAATGTGTGGGAGTGTTCTGTTGACTTTGTCGAAGGGTCAACGTTTTGATAGAAGTCCGTTATACTTTCACAGAAATTATTATGATGCATGATCACAGATGATCAGGGTTTCCAGGATGAAGGAGGAACTGGTGAATAGGGATAGATGCGTTATTCAAGGTATGGTTAATCATTACATCATGGTAAAGAGAAAGGAGTAAAACCCAGTCTTTTCCAGTCTCTCTCTCTCTCTCTCTCTCTCTCTCTCTCTGCCCTCTCATTCTCTGCCTATCTTTCTTTCCCAGTCTCTCTCTCTGTCTCTCTCTCTCTGCCCTGTCATTCTCTGCCTATCTTTCTTTCCCAGTCTCTCTCTCTCTCTCTCTCTCTCTCTCTCTCTCTCTCTCTCTCTCTCTCTCTGCCCCTCATTCTCTGCCTATCTTTCTTTCCCAGTCTCCCTCTCTCCCTCTCTCTCTCTCTCTCTCTCTCTTTCTGTGTGTGTGCGTGTGTGTGTGTGAAAAGTGACACCGCAGTGTTAGCTTTATCTGCCATGAAAAAGGTGAAACCATGAGTGATCTCCCCAATTTAAAAGCACTCAACCCTTACAACCAGTGAGATGAATACTTTGCATATATTCATGAAACAATGCTTCAATCTGAGCATTAAGCATCAATTTACTATTTTTATAAAACATTGCTTTTAACTTGTGTGCCGCAACAGATCATGGACAATGGCACAACAACAAAAACACAATTCCGATCAACATCAAGCATGTCTACATTGAGAATTTGAAGTAAACAAATACACTACGGATTACAAATCTCTGTCTTTGCATCCATGTTTTCGATGCGGTGTCTAATTTTAGTCATCTAATTTTCTCCTCCTGAATTTCTTTGACAAAAACACATATCTAGATTCATAGACAGGGATCAGAGTTCAGCTCACTGCAGAATACATGTGTGTGACAGTGTTAAGGCAGGTCAGAGAAGCAGAGACAATGCGTGAAATTAAGATCACTGGACTGAAGTACAAGACAAGCGTGTAGCGGGAAAATAAACATATACGCCATAATACACAATGTCATTGTTCGTACATGACTGTTGGCATCTCAACTGTGTAAAGCAAAACCCCCTTCCTACAAGCCCACACAAAACGGAGACGCACGCAAAAAAAAATTTACTTTTCCCACAAAAAAAAAAAAAATGCCACAAATTATTAAAGAAAAAAAAAATATGTGGACTGTGGAGGAGTCTACCAACAAAATCATTCACTATCCTTTTTTTGTAGCCTCAGTCAAAAATCCACTAATTATTTCAGTTATATTTTGGCAGCAGAATAGCGAGAGGGAGACAAACAATACCAAATTGTAACAGCACTCTCCAACGGAATAATTTACCTCCAATTCAGCTCGGCAAGCAGCCGGCTCAGCGTCTTAATTAAGCGCTTGGCCAGAGAAGAATCTGAGTCGAATAATGATCTGTGCATGTGGATAAACAGCAGCTATTGACTCTGTAATAGGTAGGTTTCATGGGATTTGTGGTTCAATAGTAATGAGATGAAGTGAGTAGAGCCTTCTGCACACAATGAACTAAGTACTGTCCAGACAGTGGCTTTCAAATGCAATAGCAACTCATCAATACTTTCACACAGGTTTCGTGAGGGGCGAGAAATTTATCAACACCTTTAAAAAGGAACATAGGATGCAGGAAAACGGTTTAAATAAAATGCTGTGATCGATGAGATGTCATGTGTTGCTTTTTTTTCCTGAACGAAATAAAGTTAAAAAAACAAAAAACAAACATGAGGCTCAGAGAACTATCAGGAAAGTCATTTGCATTAGAGAGAGTGATTTTTAAAGTGCTTTCATCTGTTGTGTAAGCAGGGTTACTTTCAGTGATGTGGGCCACCGTCAGCAGATCGTTTTGGGCAAAGACCCCTCATTAGCAAGGTGACGGCAAAAACAAACAGTATACCTAACCGAGTCTGTGTTTTGTTCCATTTACATAGTTCAAGCCAATCTGCGCCATTTCCCAACATAAGAGCCGGATGCTTTAAAAAGCCAGTTCTCCACTGGCCGTGCCCTCGCCAGTCAACAGCCGCGCATCAATCAGCTACTGAGCTAATTTCACAGGTCTCTCTCGGATTCTGCTGAGTGCTACATGCAGGTGGGCTAATGCTTTTTTGTAGGCCACCACTCAATTAGAGTGCCGCATGCTACAAAACAGCAAACAAATACGCTAGCGCAAAAAAATCATGTATTCTACCTGAGTATGCTGCTCACAGGCTAGGCAACATTAACTCTAAGAAGCTAAAAGTGTGAGTTGAATGCACTGTTGAACGCACTCTTGTGTGAGATGGATCAAGCAGCCAGAATGAAATGAGCCAGAATGAAACCTACGTTGAAGCGAGCGTACAGCTGTAAATACAGCTTACTTACGCTAGGCTCTCTTTTTTCCTGCTGTGTGAAGAGCGTGTATGAACATGGTGTGGAGGCCTGGTGGTTGCTACTGTGGTATTAGCAGGCTTAGTTAACATCAGGGGCATAAGGCAGTGAGAGGAAGTTGTGGCAGCTTTCCTCGTGTCATTACTCTGAGATGGCTCTAATGGCCGTCCCGCTGGAGAGCCACTTCAGAGGCGACGCTTGCACAAGCGTGCTTCACTCACACGCTAAGCGCCCCCACGTTCCCGCAGCCCGAGAGCTGCATGCCGCGTGCTGTATGTAAATTCCCCTCATTTATGGCATTATCTGAAGGAGGATATTGTCACTCCACGGTAATGTGCGTGTACATGCTGCCGTCGTCGCATGCATGCATAAGAGAGATACCCACTAACACACAATAACATGAGCGCAGATGAGAGTGAAGCATGGGAAAAGAGGAGTGGAAGAGGGAAATAAAACAGGGTGACTAATAGAGACACAAGGAGGAGAAAGGGAGGAGGAGAGTGAACCAAAGAGAGGCGCTGTTTTTTTTTTTTTCCTTTTCTTTTTTTTCCTGAGCTGAATAAAGAAATGTCTCTATTGAAAAATAGCCAGGTGGGTATATTTAACTAGCTCAGCCATTTGCAGAGTGGACGAAGGTGAAGAAAGACAGAGCAGACGGAGACGAAGATGGAGAGGTGCAGCAAAGGATAGTGTCAAAACAAGACTAAAAGATGGAGAAAGAAGTAAAGGAACATAAATAAGAAGAGTATAGATAGTAGACATGTTTAAAATAGGAATAAACATGTAGTAAATACAGTATGCTTACAATAAAATTGGACCTGATTTGTGGTATACACAGTGATGAAATGATGATGGACCAAATCTTTTCCTAGCATGTAAATAAGTATTACCAAATCTAAAATAATATCCTTTGATGCTCCAGAACCATGGATCACAATGTGGGGTCTGGAAACTCCCAGGGGTCCATGAAGCTTAACAAAGGGGTCTGTGATTTGTGTGAGACAGCCTACGAAGATCAAAGTTAGTATGTCTTTAAACACGTAAATAATTTCAGTTAAATTAAACGTTGGCTTTAATGGTGGAAATAAAATAAAATAAAATACAGTAAAATAAAACTCTTTACCTACATTAAATAGGAAAAATATCATTGTACACATTTAATAACACACCTAAGTTTTAAGATTATTATAATATTTGTAACATAAATCTGTACGGAATAGGCCCATGACTTATATTTATCATTTTTGTTGTTGTTCTTCTTCTTCTGCTTCATCATCATCATCATCATCATCATCATCTTCTTCTTCTTCTTCTTCTTCTTCTTCTTCTTATTATTATTATTATTATTATTATTATTATTATTATTATTATTACAGGGCAGCTTTCTCACAGAGTGACAGACACTCACCATCCACTTTATTAGGAACACCTACAGATACAGGCTGGGAAAAGTGTGATCTCTGTGACTCTGTGATCTCTGGGATTGTGGCATGGTTGTTGTTATCAGATGGGCTGGTTTGAGTATTTTAGAAACAGATTGATCTGGGACACTATAGTCTTACACAATTACACAACACAGAAAACCACAAAAAAAAAAACCCATCCTGTATCCAACCAGGGAAGAAAATCACCTGTTCTTTTCCCAGTCATCCCAGTTTCAGTGATTCTGTGCCCATCATCGCCTCAGATTCTTGTTCTTGGCTAACAGAGTGGAACTTGTTGTGGTCTTTTGCTATTGTATCTCATCCAACTTTAAGTTTCAACGTGTTGTGCATTCTGAGATGCTTTTCTGCTGACCGCGCTTGTAAGGAGTGATTATTTGAGTTACTGCAGACTTCCTTTAAGCTCAGACCAGTCTGCTCATTCTCCTATGATCTCTCATATCAACACGGCGTTTCAGTCTGCAGACCCTCAATCTGCTCCTAGGATGTTTTTTTTTTTCAGCATCATGTCTTGTAAACTTTAGATACTGTTCCGTGTAAAAATCCCAGGAGATCAGCAGTTTCTGAAAAACTTAAAGCAGCCCATCTGGCACCTAGAATCATTCCATGGTCAAAGTCACAGAAACCATTCTAATGTTTGTTGTGAACAATACCTGAAGCTCTTGACCTGTATCTGCAGGAGTTTATGCATTGTGCTGCTTCCACGTGATTGGCTGATTGAATGCATGAATATGCAGGTTTACAGGTGTTCCTATTAAAGTGGATAGTGCGTGTAGTTGTTACAGACACTATACTACTGCTAAATTGCATGGTTATAGATTATAGATTTAATGAAAACTGCAGCAGAATCAGTGCATCATCCATTATAATGCCCTTTAGTTATGCTGTTAATGTGCTCTTACATTCATTAGTTTTAAAAAGGCGTGTGTTTTATGTTAATGGCTTGTACAGCCTTTTTTCAGTTTTTGGTAATAACTTGGACATGTGGCTTATTGGGTTAAGTGGTAGGATGTGTTATTGAGAGGTCAAATGGATGTTTGTAAAGATCATGTTTATAAAGGTCTGAAGTTACACATGCTATCTGTCAGATTATGATTGCTGTGTGTGCATTTTTAGAATACTCTAGGCATTTGGGATGCATACAGTGATTACATTTATCTGGATTCAATATGGCTTTAACTACATATGTCTAGAATAAAAATGCGTGAGCATTAGCATTTTGTGGCTAGTGGAATTGCTTTGTCATGAATTAAATTAATAAAGAGAGTCTGAAAAGCAAATTGTGCTTGACAGACTCCAACCTCTCTGTTTCCCTGTCACTGGTTCTCATCTGGGCCTAATAAGCTTCATTCATGCAAAGCTCTTTCATTCATTAAAGACAACCATGGCCCTTTGTAGACCTACAATAAACAGGAGCAGAGAGAAATATTAGAGTGTGTTTATTTATGAATCCGTTAATAATGAGGCGCTTGATGAAAATAGCTTTCTCAGCAGTGCACTTGCTGAACAAACAGTGTGCATTTGGAAGAGATAGCTAGTTAACCTGTGCGACTTAGACAATGCTACAAACACACTAGCGATCAGCCTGCTAGCAATTAGCTGAGCTTTTTCTATGAGGTGACCCTATACAATTTTATCATTTTCAATCACCCAAGACTGCTGCATGATGTACAGCTAAAGTCAGGATATCATCAGTTCTTCTTAAATCATTTCCATTGTTCTGTTTGTGTTTATGATCTTTACAGTAGGTTAGTCCTAGAGTTGTTGTCAGAAGGTTTCTGTGAATGTGCAAACTGTAATCCGTTTCTAAAGCAACAACTACTTCACAGGAACTTGTGTAGTGAATGTTTCACATAATCTAAAACTAAGAATAAACATATTTATACAAATTAGAATAAATAAAGTGTTGAAGAGGCATTCATTTACAAGTAATTGAAGGTGTCGCCAGTGTCATCGCTTGGTAACGGTCAGTAGGTTTTCACAACATGGGAAAGTCGACAGCTTTTGCACTATTTTTGTCTTTCAACTTCAAGAAAGAATAAAAAGAGGTTGTTCCTAATAACTGCTATAACATAAGAACTAACCTGTCTCACAGATGTTCTAAAATGAATGACGTATGTAGTCTATGCCTTTCATTAATAAATTAAAAAAGTGTTTCCTTGCCAAAACGTATATGCGTCATACAAGAGTAATTAAACACTTGCTGTTATTAAAAATAACCTCTTGGATCATAACAGCATAACAGCATGCCCACAAGGTTTTTATTCTTTACATATAATAGATGACAGTAAGTGGAAGTGATTCTCCTGGAGGTGAATCCTATCCTGATCATTTTATTGATTGAAATAATGCAAGACACTTAATTCTGAAATCTTCTATGCATTTAAAACAAGACCCCAGTGAAGCATTATCTTTATTCATGTTATTGGCTTGGGTGAAAGCTCTGAGCTGCTTCATACTCAAAAACACTGGTGTCATCATAAGCTGTCGTTTTTGAGCATAAGTAAAGTAAAATCAATTTTTGGGCTCCTAGCTCAGTGGTATCTGGCATCAAGCCGTGACCAGGAGATCCTTTAAGTCCTGTAAGTTGTGAGGTTGGGCCACAATGGATCGTACTTGTTTGTCCAGCACATCCCACTGATCGAATTGAGAACTTGGAGGCCTATTCAACACCTCGAACTCTCTGTCATGTTCCTGGACTGTTTGTAATGTGGCAGGGACCATTAGTCTGCTGAAACAGGACACTGCCATTACGGAGTACTGTTGCCATCAAGGGGTAAACTTGGTCTACAGCAATGTTTAGATAGGTGGTACGTGTCGATGTTATAACAACATCAATGCCAGGACCTATGGTTTCCCAGCAGAACATTGCCCAGAACCTCACTACCTCTGCTGCTTGCCTTCTTATTCCAATAGTGCATCCTGGTGCCATATCCTCCCCAAGATATCTTACCTGATTCTTTGCATCATGTTCTGATGCCAATGTGCCCAGTGTAGATGGTAGACAGGGGTCAGCATAGGCACTCTGATCATTCTGCCACTACACAGCCCCATATACAGCAAGCTTTGCTGCTCTGTATGTTTTAACACCTTTCCATCATAGCCAGCATCAGCTTTTTATTTTTTATCTCTTCTGTGGGATCTGATCAGACAGGCTAGCCTTCACTCCCTATGTGCATTATTGAGCCTTGAGTACCATGACCCATCACTGGATCACTGGTGGTCTTTCCTTGGA
The DNA here is from genome assembly GCF_019097595.1 of Hemibagrus wyckioides. Classification (NCBI taxonomy): domain Eukaryota; kingdom Metazoa; phylum Chordata; class Actinopteri; order Siluriformes; family Bagridae; genus Hemibagrus; species Hemibagrus wyckioides. Next base: position 15,771,546 of record NC_080712.1, read on the forward strand.
CCCAATTTGGTAGGTACAAACACTGCATGCCAGGAACACCACATCAGACATGCTGTTTTAAAAACTACTCTGACCCTTTTGTCTAGCCATTACAATTTGGCATTCGTCACTCAAATCATTTTTCCTGCTTCCAACACATCAACTTCAAGAACTGACTGTTTACTTGTTGTCAACGTTACTCACTTCACTTGTCAGTGATTTTTAATATTGTCTAATAGTCTGTTCGTTGTGTTCTGTATAATTTGACTTCCATGACACACTCTATTGCCTTTTTGCATTTTAGTATAAGTGGCTACCAGGTTTTATTTTTACTGCTTTGCTATTGTAAATACGTGCAGTACAGTCATCGGAACTACAGGCTTTGCTGAACTAAAATGTGTTGAAATGTTTTTTCATTATAGCATTCATTATATTACTATAGCTTTTTAAAATCTAGTTACATCCCAATTCCACTAAAAGACAGCTATCAGCAGTACTGCTACATTTATACCCTAATCTACCTGCAAAAAACAGAGTTGATGCCAAATTTGAAAGAGTTATATGTTTACAGTAAGAAGTCTCCTGGTGGTGCAGGGGCAGGATCCCACGCTCTTGTTGCTGCAGCCCAGGTTCGATTCCCAGGCAGGGAGCTAACCTAGCTACTAAAGAGTTAACTCTCTCAGTGCTGGTCTCAAGCCCGGGGAAGGTTGCATCAGGAAGGGTATCCAGTGTTAAACCTATGCCAAATCAAATATCCGGACCAGATGATCTGCTGTGGTGACCTCGAACAGGGAGCAGCTGAAAGAACAACAGCAACAACATGTATTTACAGTGAGAAATGAGTTATTACTTTGATCATCAGTATCATCCCTATCAGCCTGATGTAAACGTCACTCATGGCATTTAAACACAAGCCTCATTGTTTCCTCACTGATGACTGTCTACTCTTACATTGGTTGGGAAATAATCGTGATTCATACAGCGAGTTCTGTTTTGTTGACTAAACTTGTAGTTATTAATGTTTTTTATCATGTAATTCAAGCATTCTTCTGCCATCATCTGTCCAGTGTGTAGGCGCTCTTCTGCATTTTTTCTACACCCCATATCTGCATGACCATTTCAGTATAGTGAGTAACTTCTCAAACCTTGACCAAAGCAAAAAAAGAGAACAGCACACACAGCTAGCAAGGTTTTGGACATTTTTAGGAAGTCTGACTGAACTTCTTGCAGCATTTGTTAAACTGTGTTTTCTTCCCCGACGTAACCTTTACAGGCAGGAAGCCAAAGCAAAGTTAGAAAGTAGCCTAAATAAGACTATTTCCACATCATTTTGGTAAATATATATTTATGTTCTCTTAAAGTAGAGATGTCAAAGTATATTACTAGCAGGAAAACTTATTTTGATCAAAAAGACCCTGCAAAGATTTTGGTCTTTTGCAGAATTCAGCCTCAGCAACACCACCTCATACAGTACATACAGCAGCTTGTGTGTGTTTTTTCAGTGTTCCCCATATAGCTTAGACTGCTATTTTCACTAAGTCTGTAAAGACATAGTATCACTGGAGCACACAGCCTTGACACTCAGGATAAATGAGCAGCCTTTATCTTTGCACCTCCACTCTGCTGCCTGAGTCTGTGAATATGCACTCGTTGTTCTGTACTGGTCAAGCAGGCCTTGGTGAATTCAGTCAGATGTGGGTCTCTTTTCTGTGCTGTCTCTTAAGCAGCAGGCAGATTGCTAGTTGAGCTTGTCCGACTAGATGAAAGATGGCAGAGGAGTGACACTGGGGGACGATAGCCCTGGTGACACATGCACTGCTCTCCTCTCACTCGTTCCTTTTCTGCAATGCTCCCTGGCTCCACTCATTTACATAATACACTTCTGACACCTTTACTTTATTCATCAATCACCAGGCTTCTCTCCCAGTCTACCTTTTGTCTGAGCATGTCTCTGCTCCATCAGGACCCGCACAAAAGATTAATTTCACAGGTTTTTTTCCCCATCTCCTCCTTCCCCTCCTCTATATTCCTCTGCTTTTTCCCACCTCCCTTCTCCTTCCTTTCATTTCAAAGATACAAAGCTGAAGAAATGACAGAAGGAAGATAATGAAAACAACAATGCGAGCAATTTTTACTCCTGCAGGTCGCATCACTGGATTTTCCTCTCCTCCTTTCCCTCCTCCTTCCTCGTTTCTGCGGAGGCGCTGCCATCTGTCTAAGGTTCACACTGCCACCTCATGCTTTAATCTGCATCCACGCAGCTTTGGGCCCACCACCTCACTGAATTCATCTACGTCTGTCTCTACCACCCCAACACTAATCTTGTGCTTTCCTACATACTTTGGAATTACTTAGCATGCTTAATGTTTTTCTTTTTTTTTTTTTTAACCTAGACTCTTTTCTTTTTTTAGTGTTCGTTCTGTACTTGTATGTACATACCTGCTTTTCGATGCCGTGCAGTTTTGCTCATGACATGTGTCAGCATTAAATGTCTTTCTTGTGCAAACAACAGCAACTAGTGACAAGAATAAGGAAAAATTAGATAAATGTATATACTCTCTCACTGTAAATGGATTCCCGGTGGTCTACCATCATCAATACAATTAGAAAAGAGTGTGTTTTTTTCGGGAAAAATGCAATGCAGACATTACATCTTTCTGGGAGACAAAAAAAAAGTTGTAATATTCTAAACAGTCCACATGGCTTATAGGTCTAGCAGCTTGCTGGACTGGGGCACTACATGCCTCGGGCCAGGACATAGACATAAGCAATACAGTAAACGTATTCTACTCATTCCACCATAACAACTCAGCAAGTGAATGGCTCTGGTTAGTTTACAGTCACACTAGACATTCTTGTTTAAATCTCCTGGAGATATTAGCTGGACATGAGCCAGTGTAGACCCATTTATATTTGCATTACAATTAGCCAACACTCTTATCCAGGGTGACTCACAAAAGAAGCGTAAACGGTTAAAGGCTCTGTGATATTGATCATATAATAAATCTGCAAAGGATTAATAAGCTAAAAGGCAAAACAAGACAAATGCTAGTTTTTACAAATGTACTACTATAAGTGGTGACACAAACAACATAAACTCAGTAACAAAAAAGAAAAGTAAGATTTAGTGTCTAAGGCCAGTGATAGATAGATAGATAGATAGATAGATAGATAGATAGATAGATAGATAGATAGATAGATAGATAGATAGATAGATAGATAGATAGATAGATAGATAGATAGATAGATACCCATTACTGAAAAAAACACTTTACCATGTGATATTATGAGATGAGCAACTTGTTAAAAATGTGAAGGTTTTTAAATTCATTAGAAATTGTAAGAAAAGATCTCACTCTCATTCAGTAACCACTTTATCCTGCTCAGGGTCACAGTGGATCACTGGGAGTGAGGTGAAAAAACACACGGGGATGGTACACCAGTCCAAGGCAGGACACCAAGCACACACACACACATTGACACATTCATTCACATCTAGGGATTAGATCAGGATTAAACCTGGGACCCTGAGGAAGATGTGAGGTGGCAATGATATCTGCTGGAGCAATACATATTAATTTGCATTACATGTGAAAAGTCCAATAAATGTGACATACTGTATTTGTGAAAGTTCCCTGTTTGTCAAGTGGCAGGACTCTGCTCTCTCACTGCCCTAGCCTGGGGTCAATACCTGGGCAGGGGACCAACCAAGCCACTAAGGGGTTAAATCTTAGTGCCGGTCCCAAGCCTGGATAAATTGGGAGGGTTGCATCAGGAAGGGTCTTTGGCATAAAACCTGTTCCGTGTGGATTGTATGATCTCCTGTGGCGACCCTGAACAAGGAGAATAAGCAGTAGCTAAAGGACAACAACAACTGTATGTGTGACACATGTGAGTGTGTATAAAAAAGTACATGTGAAGTTCATGTGTCCTTTCTTTAAAGGACAAAATGCAAGGAATCCAAAGTGAATGTTATCCATTATACTGTTTGAAGGTCTTTGAGCAGTGGAGACAATGGGCCAGTGAGGGTGACAGTGGTACATATAGTTTGTTTTACAACTGAAGAGTCGAGAAAATTGCACACTAGATAGCAGTTTCCTATGTCACCTATTCAAAGAAGAAATGGCTCTCTTCAGTGTGTTTAGCATTTAAGGTTAGAGTTATAGAAATTATTCTACTTTAGGCAGCTTGGCTACTGCAACTGAATTTTACTAAATTCATTCATTTTCAGCATCAGGTATGGTAACACAAATTTTTGTATATTTGGCGTTTGCTGCCAATCTACATTTCTTACTAATCTGTCTGAACTTGCAAAACACAATAGCATCAACTCCTCTGATTGAATACCAGAGATTTTAAAGTTGGGTCAAGATGCATTGCATAAAATATCACACACACACACACACTGCTAAACTTCAAAACTTCAAAAATGTAGAAGTATTTCTTCAGAAGCTGACAGTAGTGTTAATGGCTGTAGAGACAGCTTGGCTGTACGGACCTTGAAAGAGTGAAAGCACACAGAATGAAGACAGATATGCAAAAATATTCTGCATATGAGCAGGAAATACAACAAGACCTTGTGAATATGTGCTGACAATAATAGACACACACACTGCAGAACTCAACAAACACCATTAATATGTAATTGAGAGAACTTTAATTCTGGGAGACTATTGTTTATTGTCCTCTGTTTGTCCTCGCTCGTGCTTTTTCGGGCTCTCTCTCTCTCTCTCTCTCTCTCTCAGAGCATCACTTTCCGTTTCACTGTTTCCCTTTCGCCTCCTCTACATTTCTCTTTATATCCATCCACTTTCTCTCTCTCACTCCCCACCACTCGCTATCTCCTCTGATCCTATCCCCCACTCTCTCTCACTTTCTTTACCTGCCCTGTTCACACACTCTCCTTCCCCTACTGCTGTCCCCCACTCTGTCACTCCTCATTCTCTCTCTCTCTCTCTCTCTCTCTCTCTCTCTGTGAAAATGACTGCTCACCTCCCACTGCAGGTGGTGTAGGGGAGGCGGCAAGGGAAGTGAGTGGTTTGATTTATCGGAGGCTGTCAGCCCCTGGGAGGATTGGAGGCTATGGGAGGGTGGTGTCTCCTCCTTGGCCCCTTGGCTGGCTATGAGGCAGACCCCATCTCTCATTAGGAGAGCAGAGCAGCTCCACTTGAAAGTGACATTCACACTCCCGTCTCCAACTCACAAAATGCAAAGAGATGACAGCCCCTCACTACTTAAAAGCCAGGGTCCCTCTTTTCAGGCCCGGGAAAACATCAATTTATTACATTAGGTTTGGCAGATATCCATACGATACCTATACGGCTCAAACAACCCACCCACCCAGTCACTCTATGCTTCACACACATACACACACACACACACATTTCTTGCGCTCGTCCTGTCGTTCCCTTCATCACCTCGTTCTGCAGCCCACCCACTCGTTCTCCTTCCACACCTCCTTACTGCTGTCACCCTCTCCCCTACCAAACACCTTGTTTGCTTGGTGGGATTTTAATTCACAATTAGTGAACAGACGCTTGCAAGGCAAAAGGGACAAAAGTATTTTTCAGATGAAGATGGGGGGTGGTGGTGGTTTTGGTCTGTCAAAGCAGGTGCAGCTTACTACAGACAGCAGATCAGTCCTAATGTTTGAAATGTTGAAAAACACTTAAGACCCATGCTACTATTTTGCATAAAATACTATACACTTTCTTATATATAATTGCTCTTCAGCGTGTAGAGCGATAGCAGGAAATTATGAAATAAAAGTTTGAACTAGTTGAATGCTCCTTTATACCTTGTCACTCTATACAATAAAAACAATAATGAAAGTGTAATAATTTAAGTAGTGTAGATTTTTTAAAATAAACTTATATGTTTATGATTACTCTCCGCAAGGATAACAACTGATAAAAATATTCAATATTTTCTGATGCTATTTATTTATGTAATATATGATACAAGATATTATCAGTTATTTTCTGAAAACATTCAAGCCTAAGGATGTAACATTTCTCAGAAGTATAACAGGTCCAGCACACTCAAGCATGCACTCTCTCTGGCTTAGCCGCTGCTACTGCTATTGACTAATTAGCCAGTAATAATTACCATTTTTGGAGCAAATGGAAATCAGTCTCCATTATTCAACACAATAGCAAAGCAATATTATCTAGCAATAGCAAATGTAGTGAGAGGAAAGTGAGAGGAGGGAGGAGGAGGGGAGACGGAGGAAATCATATCCTTACCAAAGCTGTCAAACCAAGAGCAAAGAGAAGAGGGGACGAACAAGTGAAAGAAAGTGAAGTAGGACCCGAAATGATGGACATGGGAAAATGAAAGAAAGAAATCAATCAATTAAGCCCCATTTTGCAGAAATGAGCGGGCAAAGCATGCAGGAAGCGGGGTGGAAGAGGAGGTGATGGACGCGTGCTGGAGAAAGCAAAAGAAGTCGTTTTCGTTTTTTTTTTTTTTGTCTTCCATGCTTCGTCCTCTCCTTCTCTCTTTAAAGATCGGCAGCATGTTGGGAGGGGATGGGAGCGATATGCAAAACGGGCCCTCTATAACCAAAGTAGCCTGCAAAATGAGGTGTCAGCATGTGAAGCTCATTGATGTATGAATGCGAAAAATCAAAAGCGGCAGCAGACAGACAGGGCTAAAGGTGAGACAGGCTCGATGTGAGCAGCTGTACATCTACGTCAAGGTGTTGGCATACTAGCCCTCTCTCTCTATCTCTCTCTCTTCTACACCTCTTTATTTATTTATTTATTTATTTATTTATTTATTTATTTATTTATTTATCTATCTATCTTTATTTATTTATTTATTTTATCTCTTTCTCTCTTTTCTTTAGCAGAGGGGCCAAAATCCTAACAAGGTATACAGGCCACAGGACAATGAAAAAATGCTATTCATGGAAATGATCTTAGTCCCTGAGGAATCCCAGCTAATTTGTTATAAGGGCAATACTGTTTCTCCTCTCAGTGGGTCTCATCCCCAGTGTTAAAGAATATCTGCATTATGTGCAAATTCCAATTTTGCTCTGTAAACAAAGCTATTATGAAAGTATTAATCTCAGAACTTCAGAATCGTTTCAAGTGTGTGGCGATGAAGTGATTTACTTGAATGTTGCCATGGATAAAATTATCGGAAGAGAAATCTCATATATATCTGATAAACAAGACGATTCCAGCTTCATCTCTAAAATACATGAAAGTCATACTTAAATGCTGCTGCAATAAGAATTATCTTTAGAAGAATTTTGACCTCTTTTGGACTGGATAGTGTTTTTGTGAACGGACAGTGTAATCTTAGCCAGGTTATAGTAAAAATTGAAAAAAATCAAGTGTAATTTTCTTGTCATACTTATTTCAGTAGAATGTACGTGAATGTCCATTGAATTTGTTAATATGAACATTATAGAGTATGAAAACCACATCATAATGAAAGTACTCCATCTCAGGCAACATTAAAATAAACATGGCCAACATGGCCCTCTGACCAAGTGACCGAATTTGTCTTTAGTCATCTTTAATCATAGATATCAAGCTTGTTATACAGATGAAGGACATCCAAGCAAAATGATACTTTCCTACCTTGAAGGCATTTTCTTACATCAGTAGCTAACTAACTTAATTAACATACTTAATTAACTAACATAATGCTGTTGGTAATTTCCAAATATTTAAAATGATAGTTTTTAGGGCCAAAAAATTTAAACTTCGGTTTTCACAACCTAACAGACAAAGAGAAGTCTGTCTTGTCTGTCTGTCTATCTATCTATCTATCTATCTATCTATCTATCTATCTATCTATCTATCTATCTATCTATCTATCTATCTATCTATCTATCTTGTGTCAATCAGTTTTTTTTGTAATATGCTGAGCGTGTTGCACTGACCACACACTTTTACCCATTTTTATGATTCTTCTGCCTTCTCTTGTGTCTTTAGTGCATTTGGTCTTATATAAGCCTCCAGCATTCGACTCCAGCTGGAGAATAAATGCGGTCATCACACCCGGAACTTTATTCATGGTCAAACCTGGAAGTCAGTAAAAAGACACATGATGTTAATTTTATTGAAAGTCTGAAAAAACTTGTATCAAAAAGGTGAAACAGCAAAAATTAGAGAGAAAATGAAAGAGAGATAAAGATGTTAGGAGTGGTTTGTGGTAACACTGCTGCACAGAGATGGATTAAGGTTACTCTGAGCTGTACTGCAAGCATTATTTCCACTTCATCCTATAACACAGTGTTAAGCAGGTTACAATATATAAAAATGCATATGAATTTCCTTTTTTTCTATATTTGGACATGACACAGCCATCTTTATTAATGCACTTGCTACATGACTGCACATTAACACATGGCATGGTGACACAGAGACACAAAAGCTGCAGTCAAACCCATCTATATGCTTTCAGAAAATGTTGTTCGTGTTCAGTAATTTGCTCCTTTGTCATGCCGACTGACGCAGTAGACATTTGCATGCCCCCTCCCTCTAGAGTGGGTGGATAAAGGATGACTCCTGTAATGCACTCAGTATTTGTGGCAGGGGCTGATTGATAAAGTGGAGCTTGCTGTTGTGCAACGCTCATGTCTGGCCAGAGGGCCACAAACGGAGAGAAAGTGTTAGAGAGAGAGAGTTAGAGAGAGAGAGGAAAGGCTGTATCAATGATAATAAAATAGATTCAGACAAGACAAATTGAGATGACGGAAAGGTGACAAATGCAAAGTAAAATGAAGAGTAAAAGAAAGAAGAGTGAGGAAAGGAGAAAGAGGGGGAATAATGGAGAAAGAGGCGAGCGAGTAATCCGTGGCTGGGAGAAAGGAGGGTGTTAGAAGGGGGAGACGGTACAGGCTGCAGTGCTGAAATGAGTTCTTAAGGTATGCTCCTGGGTGCAGGACTTGTAAAGCAGATGTCATTCTAATAATGTGGAGCTGGTGAACATGCTGGGCCTAAACCCACCAGGATGAAGCCTCAAGCCCTCGCGCTAGCGACTAATGCCATTTTATGAGGCGCCATCTTATAAAGACAATGCCCGCCTGATGCCACATGCTTAAGCTCGTCAGCTGCAGGCACCACCAAGCATTTGCTGGAGGGATTTTATTTCATTATTTCATAAGCCTCAATTTTGAAATTTGATTCAACCTCCGTCACTAAAAGCCGCAGTTTTCCCTCTTTTCCCAGGTCAGGAACACCTTCAGGGCCTTCTGTCGTCCAGCTGTGATCTTGTCTGTGAACACACACACACATACACACACACACACACACACTTCTTTAAAGTTTTGAGCAACACACTTCTGAATACTGTATGGCTCTTTTTCAAGTCTCAGGTCCTGATTTATTTTTCAGTAATTTCTGAGTACTTGCACAAAATTTGCATTGACGTGGACAACATGTTGATGTGAAAAGAGAACATGTAATATTAGTGGATTTATATAGTCCAGGTAACCTGGCATTAATTACAGTGTGAGGAGGCATGGCTGTATGAGTGCAGCGATGCTTTACGAGTTGTCTGAGCAGTGGGAGTGCTTGTGTTTTTTCCGTCCCACTCTCCAGCTCTCACCCATTACCTGACAGCTCTGGGCTCCGGAGTATAGCTTAATAAAAGTTAATCATGAGAAACTTGCTCATTAATTACATTTCTGGTGGTGGCCTAGCACAATCCCTCTTATTCTGCACTCTATCCACTCTTTCTTTCTGTCTTATTTTGCAATGGACACACACACACACACACACACACACAGTGAGATGTTTCCATGGCCTCAAGAAAAACTGCAGTTGAAGCCCTGGGTAGCAGTGGGGTTGCTTGGCCCACAGACGTTCACACACAGCGTCGGCTCTGTCCAGATCACAGCAGGGCTTGGTACTGTGATCCAGACATAAAAGCGTGCTCTCAGCATTACTGTACAGCATAAGTGTAGAGTGGGAATTAAAATTAAGCACACAAGTTACTGCATGTGACCCATGTGCCATATGCCTTGCATCATTTTACCTTGTGAATCATCTGAAATAAAGCAGAGTTGGTGAACTGATTGGACAGAGCTAATAGTGGCCATGAATGTAAAGTCCGGGCAGTATAATGGCAGGATACTTAGATATGAATTATTACATGGTTTTCTGCTTTTCAGCACATCATAATATACTTAGCATTGCATTATTATTATTATTTGAAACAGTCATGATTTTATTTGATTATGTTTTAACAGCTCTTTTACCCCAATGGTACGAATATCTCTAATTACACAATTTATCAAGAAACAAAACATGAGCATTAATATATACCTTGTTATTCATAATAGTTCTAAAAACTCAGCGTCTTACTTAAATTTATTATTGGAGTATGAACATTAGGGCATTCCCACCTCACAGCTCCTCGGTTCAATTTTGACATTGGTTTATTTTTTTGTCTGTTTGGAGTTTTACACATTCTCTCCACATCTCTTCATGCTTCATACATATGTAAAAAAATATGTGTTGTCCAGTTTTTTCAGACCTTCCAAAAACATGGCAGTAGATGGACATATGGGTGGAACAGTCAGTTTTGATATATGCATTATAATTTAAAAGGTGTAAAAGCGAGGTGATTTGCTCGGAAATCTGATACTTTTAAAATAGTACTTCATGTATCACTCAGAAGCTACTGAATTAAATCATACGACTGCAGGTTCAGGGATATCTTCAAGTATCAAATTATTGCCTTATGAACGGAAATGATATCATATCACGTTTACACCACTAGTTGACTGAATCTGCTAAATTGGCACACTGAGTGTGTAAATGAGTGTGTAAATGAGTGTGTGTGTGTGTGTGTGGGACAGACACCAGATTCACAGTGACCCTGACCAGGATACACTGGTTATTAACAATGAATAAATGAATGAGTAACTGGATGGATGGATGGATGAATGAATGTGCAGTGTACACAGGTCTGGAACTAGATGGTGGTTTAGAGTAAACTTTGAGGAAATAGATTTGAATTTGTTAATCTAATTTTGCCAGAGTTTTTAATCTTCCATATATACATATATATATATATATATTTTAAGACTTTTGTTAACCCCAAGAGCCATTTATGATATTTCATGAAGGTTTGCATGTCTGTATCACTGGGTGTGTGTGTGTGTGTGTATGTATGTGTGTGTGTAAGACCTCTTAAGGGAGTGAGATGCTAATTGGAAGCGAGTTGGTGTCTCTGCTGCATTTTCAGGTGTGAAGAGTATGCAGCACCCGTGGAAATAGCACATGTTCACAGGGGGCACAGAGAGTAGGTGTTAGTGAGAAAAACTGCCCCGGTGACACATTATGGCATCAACAGCTACTCCATAGCTGTCATTCTGACCATTACACCTAGTGATAAAGACAAAAACAATGTGCTCAAGTTTTCTTGCTGTACTGACAGGACAAGGCGCTAAACTCAATGAATATCATGCTCTTATTATAGATAAATAATTATCCTGATGTGAAACTTTTGAAGCTATTAATAGTAACTAATGCAGCTTTTAATGCAGCTTTCTCTCTCACACTGAACCTGCTATTTCCAACCAAAAGTGTTATTATGATGTGTTAGATTTTACATCACAAAGCCACAGTGATTATTAAAAAGAATTTATAAAGGTAAACTCTGAAACAGAATATTTAGAGTTTAATGTGTTCAAGAAACAGTAATAAATGTTGCCCCCCCCACCCAAAAAAATGCAAGCTTAGCAATAAAAAAATGTGACATATACAATATATAATGCTAATTTTAGTCATCCCGATTACTGTGATGATATCTGTAACCAAACCAAATCTCACTCTGGGACAGAATGGAGCGGATGTGATTGATCGTGGGACGGATGGCATTTAAAACCAGGGCACAGGAGGGAAGCCGGGTGGTAGCGATGCAATAGCCATCCACTTTGGCCAAATCCGTGCTGCTCTCTTATTCATGAATGAAACTTGTATTTTGAAATTGTCTAACATCTTCCAAATAGGCTGGTCTGGACTGTTCAGAGGATACAATTACTTGGAAATTGCAGCTTTGCTTCACATAATCTGATATAATGGGGTATTGGTAATGAAGCTGAAAATGATTAAACATATTTAACCATTTAATGCTTGGAATCCTGAATTTATAACCACTTAGCACCTGGGAAAGATGGCAGTTTGTAACGTTTTGCATTTGAAATGATGTCCATAAAGCAGCCCAGGGGATTAGTGTTAATTATTGGTTATTACTAATGCATTTCTGTACTGTGACCTCAGAACTTTAGCTTTTTTAGTAAATCTGGACAGGTTTTCAGCTGTGTGCTTCTCCCATCGACGCTGGAATTATTTATTTTTTTAATTTTTTTTAAATCATCATTGACACCAATGACGAGATGATATCATGACATGGGAAAAAAAAAATCATACATGGTACTAATCTTGCCCTGCAGTATTTAATCGACACATGTATGCATGTATATAACCCTTATTTAGCCAGAGGAGACTGTATTCCATAAACACTGACCTGAACAGATTAAAAATCTCGGCCTAGACATGGTAAGAAAGCCCACAAAACAAGAGACACTGACAAAAAGAGATCCTTGTGATGCCTCTCAAATGTAAGCCGTAGACAAAGGTCTGGCAACTGTCTGAACTTATTTACATCTCTATTAATCGTGAGGCTCTTTAGGGCACAGGGCTGGGGGGTGGTGGTGGTGGTGATGGTGGTGATGGAGATGGTGGTGGTGGTGGTGGTGGTGGTGGGGGTCTCTTCTGAATGCAGCACTCCTGCAACACTGGAGCAAAAGGGTTTTGTTGTGGCTCAAAAGGACACTGTGCTTTTAGCGTGAGATGGTGGGAGAGGGCAGCGGGGGGTCACAGCTTAATATTCCAGACATCTTTAAAAGGAGGGAACAAGAGAAAACATGAAGGTGATAAAGAAAGGACATGCAATAGTAAGAAATACACAGGTCTGCAGAGGTGCTTCAAATGGTAAACAATGTACTATTTTATGTAGAGGTTAATGAGCAGGTGTACAGTGCTGATAGAGCAGCTAAGAGAAAAGCTGAACATCTGATCAGTCCATGTCTGGAACATTTACACTGGTTATTGACTTGCCATATGACACAACACAGAGAAAATTAGCTAATAACCACTAGCTGAACCTGGGACACAAGAGCACATTGTTAGACTAATATAGCAGAGCATGTAGGCCTGATATTTAATTATCATCTTTAAGGTGAATGGAGGAAATGAGACCTTTTCTTTTATGGCTTCTCCCATACTCATACTCACACTCCTATAGTAAGTTCATTATCAACATTTTAATCATTAGCCACCCTGCTCTCCACACTTTATATATTATGCGCTGTATATCGTTTTTTTTTTTTTCATTGTGACCCTTTTCTAATTTCTAACCTCTTTTTAAAAAATTTTCTACCTCCATTTCATATCTCGCTTCTCTCACCCCTTCTCTCACCCCCCCATCCCTCACTCTATCTCTCTCTTGTCCTCACCATGCAGATCTGTATATTCACAAATGAGAGCTATTCATCCTTGCCCGCAATGGCATTCTTCAGCTGTCCTCGCCACTGCCTCAGCCTCTCCGCTCCGGCCTTTGTGCTCAGCGCGAAGCCCCTTCATCCACACTGTTCATCATCTTGATGGTGGAGCTTTATCTTGCTTTAGTGCAGCTGCTTTCAGCCTATCAAAAGTGCTGAAGGATACAAGGAGAATAGAGAGAGAGAGAGAGAGAGAGAGAGAGAGAGAGAGAGAGAGGAAAGAGAGAGAGAGAGAGAGTGCAGGAGATAGCGGGGAATGGCCAGTGCCCACTAGAAGGGATAATTTGTACTTTCTCAATAAATAAGGAGGACAGGCTAATTACTGGCTTAACAAGGGCAGACCGTGGATCCTCATGTCAAAAGGACAGGCATAATTATCAACCATCAAAGTGCATTCATATGGCAGCACAAAGGAGAGAGGTGGATGGAGAGAGAAGCAGAGTGAGAGAGGCAAGGGAGGGGGACTTGTGGCAAATGGATCTGGCTAATAAACATTGGTGAGTGCAGCATTATGGCTGTAGCTGAAGATGCAGGCACATTAGGACTCTCTGACATGGCGAGACCAGGTCCAAAAAGACAAGAGGCATGCTCCGGAAGAGGAGGAGAAAGGGGAGAAAGAGAGGAGGATGGTAATTAAAAGCCTGGCTGGCGGCGGGCTGAGGCATGGGCTGGGTGAAAGAGGACTCTGCTAGTGGTCTTAAAGGTGACCCTTTAAGAAAGCTGAGGGCATTCTATTTGAGATGCCCTCTTTTGTAGAACGAGCCACAATAGCTTGAGATCACCAAGACTGGAGGTCAGCAGAGGTCAGTGAAGTTGGGCTGGAGCGCCTTTGAATGCTCTGTCAGACACACCGAGGACAGAGTAACACCAGGTGGGTTGTGACCAATTTAATTTGGATGAATTGAGCATGAAGAGTGCCCATATTTAAAAGGGGAACCAATCAATAGCCACCGTTCTTTGTGTAAAACAATGAGGGAGAATTCCTGGCCCTCTCTGTAAAGCGTGAGAGAGACTGTAGGGGCTGATGAAGGAAATGAGGTCTTGCAGAGGAGAGAGGGGTGGAGGAAAAGGGGCAGATGAGGCTCGGATGGGGTTAGAGGGAAGGGCTGAAAACCAGGCTAGGACAGTGTCAAGATTATAAAGATTCACGCGGATGCACCCTTAATGGCATATACATGAAAGCCACAAAAGACAACAAATAGAAATAAACAGAAATGACAAATGGAGAATAATTGCTTCTGTGTAATGATACACACTAAGATATCGATATATAATGATAGGGTCACTTTCATTAAATCTTTTTAGCTGTTGTTCATGTAATATCTTTTTCTTTGTATTAGAGTTCTAGCTTTAAATAGAATAAGAATAGGAATAAAAATAGAATTAGAACTGTTAATAATTTATAAGACAAGTCAAATAGATAGATAGATAGATAGATAGATAGATAGATAGATAGATAGATAGATAGATAGATAGATAGATAGATAGATAGATAGATAGATAGATAGATAGATAGACTTTATTAATCCCATGAGGGAAATTCTTGTATTGCGAAATAGTGACAAAGCCACTTTATCTAATTTTTAGGTTTATCTTATTGTGATTATATTATTTATTTCTTAAACAAATGGAAATGCATGTAATAGTGATGTAGTAATAATGCATTTTATTTGTTGCCCTTTGTGCATCATATCAATAAAAGAGTTTTAAAACATTACAGAAGAGAAAAGTGATTTTTTTCAACACACTTTTGACAATGTTCTGGTTTGTATGTGTTCATTTTATAAATCCATTTATGCATATCTTGTTTTCTTTTTGGTGCTCACATCGTGTTCATTTTACCAATAAGTTTGGCTACAGTAAAAACAACTCTAATATAGTTATATTTGGAGTGCACTCCCAGTTACTGTTGCTCTGAGAGAAGCTACAGTATAGGTTTGAGTAGGTTCAGTGTGAGTGTGTCTAAATGAGTAGAAAGAGCTTTAATGGCAGACAAATAATAAAAAAGCAGAGCAAACATCCGGGCAGAGGAGAACCTTAAGCCTTAGATTGGGTTTCACAGGAAATGGGAGGCAGGGATACAAACACATACACACATACACACACACACACATGCACACAGAAACCCAAAGTGTAGCCCACAGCCAAGCTGACTAACAGCCAGCTCTCTACTGCCCATGGATAAAGGTGCAGGCAGTGTCTGAAACCACTCAGTATCCCCACTCCTCCCTGCCCCTTAACCTCCATCTGGAGCAGTGCCCGAGCCAGGCTTTATTAGAAAGAACAGTGTTCACTTCTGCAATAAAGAAAGGCATTGGTCAAAACCATATGTGACGACTTTCAAGCACGAACCTGCACTGTGCCGCAATTACTATGTGTGTGTGGGTGTGTTCGCGCATATGAACTTTAACTGTATGCGTGTGTCCACTGAAAACTTTGACCACTATATGTGGATGTGGATATCTGCATTTTCTCTATGGGCACATTTATAAGACCTCTAATGGAGGCCTTTGAGAGCACTTGTGGTGTGCTCGAGTATTAATTAAAATGAAAATCAGTTTAGCGCACACCACAAGTGGAACGGAAGTTTGTTATTCTGGGTCCAAATGAGAAAGAGCTCAAGGAAGCAGTTGCAAGATGTGGAATTGGTGTATTATTTTAAATAAATCACGTGCATAGATTAAGTCACTGTGTTGTATACTCTAGGTGCAAATGTATGTGTTTTCCTGCTTTGTATCCAGTATTCCCAGAATAAGCTGTGGATCCACTGCATGCCTGTCAGGGTTAAAGCAGTTACTGTAGATAAAAAAATGATGAAAGATTAAAATATAATCTAAAACCTGTCTATTTATAAATGTACAATCTGATTTAAATCAGCTTGGGAATTTCTAAAAGTTTTCCGTCACTGCTCTTTGCTTTTTTTTCATCACTCCGAAATGACAGTTTTCCTTTTTCCCCTTAAATCATGTGTGATAAAATCAGCTTCTCAAATATAGCATACATCTGATATTGTGCACTACATCAGAAGCCATCCATTAGGACCAGTTCATTAAGACAGAGCAAAAAAGCTCAGTGACAACTTTCATGTGTGAATAGATTTAATCTAAATGATCCCATGCCCTCATCTAATCTGTGTTTAATTGGTTTGCCTGGTGTACACCTTTAAACAGGTACACCCACTGGTGTCACACTGGACATCATATATGGTAATGCATCTTTTGGCTCACTGTAGGCTTGTCAAAATAAAACAAAAGGTCAAAGGCTGGGGGAAAAAAGCAGACCACAGACAAATGAGATCATAGCTGAAATTGCTAATTATGTGCATTTTATTTCCGCAGCTTACAACAGGTATAAACATAATGGACAGGCCGCTGTGTTGACTAAAACCACAACCTCTCACCCAGATCCATTAGAATGCATTATGGAAATGAGCGTTGTTGTGATTTTAATTTAAAGCCTCATATGAAAGAAGGAAAATCATCCGGTCATGTCTAAACCTGCTGTTAATCCAGAGAGGAAAAAAAGACTGAGAGAGAGAGAGAGAGAGAGAGAGAGAGAGGGAGAGAGAGAGAGAGAGTTTTTAATACGAGGAATCAGTTGCTGAGCGTAAAGTGCACCTATTACAGACCTTTCAGCAGCAAATTATCCTGTGCTACCTTTCAACATCGGTATGCTAATTTCATATTCAACCCTGAGCTGTAGGGGCGTTTTTTTTTTTTTTTTTTTTTTTGAGGGGACAGGGAGAGGAAGTGCTTAATTCGGCAGTCTGGAATGGAGAAAGTGCCAGGACTCAGGGTAAATTGTCAGCCCCCAGTGTACAGAGGCTGTCACTGAATCAGAGTGTGATGGGCTAATCTGCTCCCTTTAATGTGCTGTTTGTTCTCCTGAGCTGAGCCTGTTTAGTGAACAGCAGATCCGGATAAATAGATGGACAATGTTAAAGACAGCTCGTAACAGACAGCAAGTAATGAGAATGTATAGAGTGCAGAGAAAGAGACACGAGAGCGAGAGATCGAAACAAAGAGAGAGAGAGAGAGAGAGAGAGAGAGAGAGAGAGTAGAGTATTAGCAGAGCATCTTATGCAAATATATGTATAGCTGGGAGCTACTTTATGTTTAATATGTGTATGTTGAGTGCTTGCTTAGATTTGTTGTATCAGACAAGTCAGCACATTTTCCTGTCAGGGTTCTCATTGCTTTTCATTTCCGGGATGTTTTCCATGACTTTTATACAGTCACCTTTAGAATTATTGGCACCCCAAAAAAACCAAAACAAAAAAATACTTGTACAAAAAAATATACAAAATTATTCTGGAAAAAAAAACAACTTTTTATTAAAATTCAAAACATTTATTTTGTAACTGTTTAAGTTCCCTTGTGTGTTTAGTTAACTTTTAAATTCTCTTGACTTCTGTTTGTTTGGTGTATAAATATGAGATGAGAGAATCAGTGAAGCCAAATTTTCTTATTCATCCATTAACACAGAAAAGATTAAAGAACACAAACGAAATGAGGCAAATGTGTGTTTAGTTTCATACGTCAACTCCACGTTGTTTAAAACAACCGGCGCTGTAATGAACAAGGATCAGAGATCTGGTTTCAGCAACGCTACGGTTGATAAAGTTTCCTTTAAATATATCTAAGGTAGACCAACAATGTTGGATATGTATTTGCACATCAGTTGAGGATAAACTTATTCAGAGGTTTAATAACCTAAGAGAAACATTTTTTATTTTCATTTTTATTTAAGTCTGTGAACCCATGAAAACCCTGCTTATATATTAGTCAACCTCAGTATCAGATTGAGAATAGCTGCCATATCTCACACTCATCGAGGCTGGTAATGGACATGCTGCTGATGTGAGCAGTACAGTAGTGATGCCCTCCACAGATCCTCACATCATCTCAGCCACAAATGACTCCTTCAGTCAAAGTGCCTCAAGAGGGAAGCAGACTTGCTGGCACTCAGCAGCTCACCCTCTCCCACCCTGCCCCTACCAAGAATGAGAAGGGTCCTCCATTTTTCTGACACACTTGTCCTTCAACTTATTGATCAGCACCGAAAGAACATCCTCACGATAGCTGCTAATAGAAAGTGAAGTTCATCAGCCAGTGCCTGCTGATCCCCTGCACAGACAGTCAGATCTATAAAAGTCAACTAACCTTTTCCCTTTTTAACTTCCCAGCCACCTTCAGCTCTCTCTCTTTCTGTCTTTTTGAGAAGGTTATAGACTTCCTTTGTTTGTTTCTCTGTCATAACTGGTATACATAAAAAAATAAATAAAAATTGTTTTAACTAGGTGGCAATTTAATTGGAATTTTCCTGAAAAATCTTTGAAGAAGTCTTTTTTTGTGACTAGCATGGCCAGATTATTACAGTACCCAAACTGCCCTTGTAAGAAGAATTGAACACTATACGGATTAGAGGGTAATTGTCTAAATAACACCAAATGCTTCAATTTGTGTGGCTGTACATTGGCACAGCAGGTCCAGGACCCGTAGTTCAGTTCTGAGCTCAGGTTACTGTCTGCATAGAGTTTAGCCCTTGACCACATGGGTTTCCTCTGGGTTATCTGGTTTTCGTCCAAGAACATGACAGTAAGTAGATTGATGAGACTAAATTGCCCCTATGTGTGAATGAGTGTGTGTGGTAACCTGCAATGATTTGGTATCCCACCAAGGATGTTTTCCTGCTTTGCGTCCAGTGACTCAACAGACCCTGACCATGATCAAGCAGTTAGTGAAGTTGAATGAATGATGGAATTATTGAATGAATTATATTTATTTGCACTTTTTTTTTTTTTTACCGAAAAGATGTTTAGAGCAGCAGTCAGCTGGATGAACATACCCAGACATTATCATACATTGGGAAGTATGCCATATATTTCTTACTTGGTTGGACTAAGAGAGCTTTCATGGTCTGTTGTCAGTGCAAGGAGGGGGAAACATTTCTCACTGAGAAATGAAACGAGAGTGATCCTCCATATCCACACAGCCCCCAGGCCTTCAGTAAACTTACTGCTTGTATTTAACACAGCCCACTGTTCTACAGTGATAAGGTGATGTGATAGAGTAGCCAAACTGTTAGAATAACAGCCTTCTTGCTTTTCTGTTTTATAATATGTGTTTGGTTTTCAGTATGATGTATTAAGACCGCTTACAATTTCTTTGCCAAAAGTCAAAACTGAAAAGGCTAAAATGAAACACGTGAAATTCCTGAATGCTAGCTTCTATTTGCTTCAGTATAAGCAGAATTTTCCTTGATAAGTGTTTCCAGATACACTACTGGGAAGAAGTATTATTGTACCACTTCTCTGGTTACATGTGCTTTGCCAGTTGGACCCTCCGCATGTAAAGGAAACCCTCAACAAATCATATGATACTACACAAAAATACTGACAAGCTTTATGAAAAACTGTCCTCCTTGTGATTCAAGCCATACACAACCATTTACCTGATGCAATGATCCAGAGTTGAACAATGCTAGAAAAAAATGATCATTCAAAACAAACATTCATGTCAAACACCCTAGTCAATAAACTGTAGGTTTACTTTGTTTCAAAGTCATAAAAAACCTAAGAGTGGCAGTAGCATTATGCTTCCTCAGAGCAACATTCACATCACAGACTCTAAAAGCAGATATTAACTAAATGCCTCCAGCCATAATATATTCTACCATATTTTTGTATGAGCAGAATGGATAGAGTGTGTGGTTATATTTCAGTCTATCAGTCAGGGTAAGAGACTGGCCTCGCCTCGGCAAGCACCCTCTCATTTCTGACAACCTGAGCCCACAAGGGCCATAAAGCCACTCGCAATGCCCAGCTCATCAGGGATTATAGCCTTACCTGCACTGCCACGTCACACTGCACCATTCTCTACTGCCAAAACAGCCCATCTACTTATGCCTAAGGAAATGGAAACCTATCACATCTGCAATTCATAAATTCATTGGAAAAATGCCCGAAAATGTAAATAGTGGGGAAGTAATTGTTTGTGCCATAGTAGGATGTCAAAAGGCACACATCTCATCTGACATCCTGATTGGAACCAACGCGACTCAATTTCCTTGTTTTTGTGGACGAGGCCAGAAAACGAGGCTTTGATGGCATTGTAATGTGCTACAGCATCTCTTGTTGGAAACAGACGGCATTAGAAATTGTTGATGATAAGAAATACATGCTAACTAGCTTATTTTACTGATAGAGTGCCATTCCCCATGAGCACTAGACATAGTTCAAGGCCACAGTCAGAATGGTGCCCCTGAGAGAGCTGGATGGGGTTATAGATGACTGAATGTACACATACATTAGGAATATGAGGGGAGAGAAATACTGTGAACACACATCTGTTCAGATGTGTTGTTTGACTTTTTCTATGCATCCTATGCATTCAGGGAAGTAGCAAAAGAAAACTGTTTGTAACAGAAAATAGTGAAACAGACATAAACATCTACATGCTGATTACCAAGCTGCAATTTAATGGACTGCTGCGCAAGGAATTTGGCACAAATGATCAACAAAAGAACCTCTGTAAACCCTATCCAAAACAACTAAATCTGTCCGCTCAATTAAAACTATGACAGCTTTTTAAATCAAAGAAAATTACAATAATTATCACAACATCTCTGTTATTACTGAAAACTATACCAGAGATTCTGGATCCCATTCATACTCGGCTGTCCCAAACGCCTGGGTGAAAGCAGGGAAGGTTTTTGGTACCATTAATGAGAGAGAGGACAGTGCACATCTGGACCAGCCGCTTCTGTAGTTACTTTAAGTGAGGATTTGTGATCAACTTTGTGCAAGCCAGAAACATGATACATACACTCGACCCATAAAAATTATAAATGATTATGATTTAATTACACTCTGGATTTTTTTTTTTTAAAAAGGATTTTCAATCTGTTTCAGTATTTTTAGTAATATATTGTAACTTATTTTGAACACATTATCTAGTTGAAAGGAGTTACTTCTTTGTTTATTGAATCAACTTGCATTCGTCTAGAAGGTGCCTTTCCAAAAAAAATTATTGCCTAGCATAGATCCCTTAAAATAGATTGCCCTTAAAATGAAATGTATGGAATCTGCTACCTCACACTTAATGCAAAACCAATAGTTACTTTTTACTGTGACCAGCCAGGAAATAGTAATATGTGGTTTATTCATTAGCAGTCTAATGATGGGGTAAGGAATTGAACCACACCAGTCAGGGTAACACTAGCAAGATGAGACACCTGCAGCAGAACACACAACATTCAAGGATCTCATTTAGTTAATCGATCATGATGTACCAATAGACACAAATCGCAACAATGGCACTGTGTTTGTATGTAAATATAGCAGACCACTAGTGACACCATCAGAATAGAGGTGGTCCTCCTCCATCTAAATTAGCATGAAGCACTCTATCAGACAGACCTTTCTACATGTGGTGGAGAAAATCTCTTTATTGATTCTAATATTGCTGCTATAGTTATATTTATGTTTATTTCTATTTGCACTACCTCAACTGCTGCTGTGTATTTTTGCACAATATTTTTGCACAATACTTTTTTACATCATTTCACTTTATCTTATTTTATTTCACTTACATTCCATTACACATGTTCTTTTCTTTCTTTTCGGCGCTAAGTGTCCTGTGTTCTTTTGTGTTGTCTTTCTTGTATTTATTGTCTTTTGCACTGTCTTGTCTATGCTCTGTTTGCACCTAGCTGCACACTGTGCACTTTACGTGGCTAAGACAAACTTCTGTCCTAGCTCTGTGGTGGTGTTTTGTGTTGAACTTTGTTGTTGTATGTTTATGTAGCACCAGGTCCTGGAGAAACGTTGTTTCATTTCACTATGTACTACATCAGCTATATGTGGTTGAAATGACAATAAAGCTTCTTGAATCTTGAATCTTGAATCTAATAGGATTAGAAGCCAGTGATGACCACAAGCAGCCCACATACACTACTGAAAAGTAGTGACTCATAACCTGGCATGATATGAAGGTGATAATCATGCATTAACAAAGTTTAAACCCCAAAACTATATTTTCATATTTAATTTATTTCTACTGGAAATAAATTACAATATTTATTAAATAAAATCATATCATTATTGATGTGATGAAGCTTGTGATGTAATAATTATTTATTCATTCATTCATTCATTCATTCATTCATTCATTCATTTATTTATTTATTTTTTTGGAAGGTTTCGAGTGTCCACACATTGTAACAGGTGGAGGTGAATCTGTTCCTTTACACTTTATGCCATAGGAAAATCTTTAGGAAGAATGTAAATTTAAATTAAACAAACAGGGAAATAAAATCACAGGCAAGCAAGTGTAGGAGGAAAAAAACCTTTGGGACATGCTTTTATAGGAAAATAATCCACCCGATACGACATGAAGCCAAGCGGCATCACACCAGTTAATGTGAATGTTTGTGAATCTGAATCTGTTCATTTCTTAAACTATTACACATCACTTGGGGAATAACTGACCTGTGATCATCATATGCCTATGTATTAATGTAAAAGTTTTGTGTGTGCTTTTTCCCCCCCTCACTTTTGGTTGTTAAATACATTGCCATTCTCTAGTGAGGAAAGCAGCTATGACTGTGAACAAATACACATACATTAAGCCATAACTTGTAAGTGAAGTTCTGCTGACATGAGTAAAGTTAAATGCCAACGTACCATTTAAGATGGAAAGGGCAGCAGCACACCCAACCTTTGTAGTATGTCATTCAGAGTGATTCAGAAATAAAATGGTACTCCACTCCTCACTTCCTGGCAAGCGGTGTGTGCTTGATATATAAAAAAAAAAAGTCAGCAAGGAAGATTCTTCTGTAGCATCTGATTACTTTTTTTCTCCATTTTGTCCCTTTCATTGTAATGTATGTTCGACACCATAACAGCCTTGTGTATTTCCTTAATTCTTTTTCAAGCGTCTTCTTTTCATGTATTAACCCAATTCAAATAGTTTTTTTCCCCTACAAGTGTATTGACTCGACAAGCTAAATCAAATCCTTTGGCACTATGCAAAGGCCATTATGAGCCCTATCCCATACTATAATGACAGAGAAGCCGTACATCTCTCAAGGTGAAATGCCATTTCTGAAAGACTTCAATTTGATTAATACTTAGAATGAAAGGGTGACATCTTTTCCTCCACAGGCTGCTTTATTGCTGCTGGACACTTCTATCATTTAGGATTGGGAAAGGACTGCTCAGCCAGAACAGTGTATAGTATGTGATCATCGCTGAAGATAAGAATGACACTTTGGCTGTCGACTTCCGAAGACCCCAAAAACTCCTCCTTTTTCCTCTCTCTCTCTCTCTCTCTCTCTCTCTCTCTTTCTCTATATCTGTCTCTGTATAAAGCTATATTGTTTTCCATTACTGCCTCTAATCACTGCACCCAGCGACACACAGTTTTACAGTGACTGCTAGGGACTTCTGAAACTTCTGCTTCTGTCACTCCTTTTCTCCAAGCTCTTGGCTCCTGTGCTATGAATAGTAGCTTTAATTTGGCCATCGTCAGTCCGGTACCAAATCCACTGTCTCCCTCTCAGGTGAAACAGTGGGAATAAGGCATAACACACTAAAGCACTAGGCATATCTGACATGTATATGTGACACTGTGGTCATCGTAGATGTCTGATGAGCAAAATCACTGCTTTTTCTAATATTTGCACCAAAGATTTGCACCAAACGTCAGCATAGAAAGAGATCTTTTTTTCGTTTCTGGTGCTTCTAAAGCATACACACGGTAGTAGTTTTTTATTTTCCTCGCTGGATATAGTCAGCCATTTTTTTTTCCTACTTTACAAAAACTAGCTCAGACCACTTCAGATAACTGTTATGTTCATTTTCCACCCTAGGAAATCAATCCAGAGGGCAGCTTTTTTAAAGCTATATGGCAGCATAGATGGTCGAAGGCTTTTATTTGGTGAAAGCAGTTAAATATGGTTTAGAAGCTTGCTATAGCATGAGACCAGGTTGCTGCCAGTGTGACAATACAGCCATATCAACTCTGTGCTCCGAAGAAAGAGCTCTCAGCAGAAGCTCTGTGACACACACGCTCAATGATCCTACTGAAAGGTGAAGGAGCAATGTGATCATCGAGGGAACAAGTGAGAGAGATAGAGAAAGAGATGTACAGGACTGGCTTGTGTGTGACCTTGGCTGCAGAGGAAGAGGAGTGATGAGTGTATACCAATTGCACACAGAGGATCCATTACTCACAGCTCTCGTCTAGAGGAGGTTAATATTGTCAGCCCATCTCTACATTTTACACACATACACACCCATACTTATACGTTTGCATATACTGCTGAGAGTTTGTAACGGCACAGTGGCCACTATTACAATATACAGAAAACCAGTTCCTCTCATTTTTTCGCTGGTCCCCACCATACGCTTTTCACACCATTTAGCTTCTCATCTTTATTCCTGTTTAAGTCAAAGATAGAAATTCAATGCACAGGGGCATAGTGTGAAGCTAAGCTTGACTGGTTTTCTCTGTGCAGAAAATGAGATCTAATAATGATTTGCTCACCATGGGTGCTATCAGCACATGAAATCATCCAGGTTAATCAAATGGTTGTTGTGAAGGCCATTTCTTTTTTGCCCTAGCTGTTGAAAGTTGAAAAGATCATTGATTTTTAATCTGCAATGAAAACCTCTTGTCACCCATGGTTGTTTCTGAAATAATGCTGTTTTTGTTAGTTAGACCTTCTCCTGGCTTGTTCTTCGAGGATGTGAAGCCACAGCTTCGGATAGAAGTTTTAAAAGTGATTAACTTGGTTTTCACCACTTAGATTGATATTAATTCACCTCAAATACTTTACAAATAACACTCCTTGAGGCATGTGTCACTTCTGTATTAGATATGTAAACGCAGTTAAAATACATGAACGATGCATTATAATATTTAATGCACATGCCACAGGGTAACACTGAGCGCCTGAAAGAGACATGCATAGTTCTTATTCAGACTTAACTGTTGCTCTCACTAATGTTCAATGTTAATAATTCCGGCTGATATCTAAATATTTCAACTTTGCATAAAATAAATACCTGTCATAGTCAAGACCTTGTGGTGTCCATGTGAAATCAATGCAGTGGAGGGAAAGGTATGTATATGCCCTTGCTTTAAGAGATACTCCATCCATACAGCTTAATGAATAGAAAATAAAAATATATATTTATTTTAAACAGGACAGAAATCAGCTTCCTTCATCTTATTCAAGGTTTGCAAAACAGATGTAATAAGGATGTTCTTTCATTGATATTTTGGGCTATTTAACATCACAAGGACATCTACTATGAATGTAGATTTAGTATTAAGGAAAGCACTCAGAAATTCAGTGTGATGGAAGAGCCAATTTGAATGAGTAGAATAAGATGAAGAAACCTTAAACCGGGTGCTTTTTTTTTTTTCAAATTGTGGAACAGCAGTGGACATGTAGCTGAGCTGTAATCCTCAGAGTATTCAACTGGCTAACAATTGTTAGATAGTACATTTTAGCAACTAATAACCGCTAATTGTTAATAAAAGCCGGTGTTCAGTTTCTGTACTGTTCTGGTTTTAAATACAGAATTGGTCATACTTTCTTTGCTCGACTTGGTCCTTGCCAGATTTGTAAAAGAAAGCATGGCTCAAGCCCATGACAGGACTCACACATAAAGCCTCAATAAATGTTCAATAAATCATCAACCTGACCTTTCCTGGCATGGTAAACCTCCAAGCTCCAAATGTTAAAGGCAAGAGAAAGATTGAGACTTACAGAGGAGTGATAAAGTGGACTCTGCAGAGTCTTCTTCAGTTTCCCTTTTTCCTGCAATCCTGTTCCATCACTGTAGCAAAGCCTTCCTTTCCACACTTCCTTTTGGTGCCTACTTAGCTACAAGAACATGTAGAGCAGCGGACATTTTACATATGTGATCTGACAGAGGGACAAGATTAATATTGCTTGTCTGCTCGCAAACACAGCTTGTGGTGCACTGTGGGCAACAGGAAACTTGGCCAGGTCTGGCTGGCGCACGGCTGGGAGGGAAATTAACCCTTGGTGGCAAGAGGCTGGAGGCCGCCGCTCAGGTGTCCTTACATATGTTAGCAGTGTCAGGACAAGCCCAGCTCCCAGGCCCCCTGCAGGGAGAGAGCAGCACTAGTGTGCCTTCGCTAGAGGCTGGGGAGAGGGGGAGAGCGAGACAGAGGGCCGATGCTTGGCACAGGCCACAACCAATATGCTCAGTTTTTACTGCTGCCTTGTCTTAAGTAGTACAGAGCAGAAGCAGGCAATTATCACTGAACAGCTCCTCATGCTTTTATACATCAAATATAAACGGAAAGCAGACTGAGAAAGATCCATACATAGACTATATGTTCCTCCGGATAATGATTTAACATCCGATATGCAGGATAAACCATTCTACTTATTATAATTTTATGACTCTGCGCCTGCTGGGACCCAGGTGTCCTAGTGAGACAGCACATCGGGAACACACTGTGGGACTGACATGCTACATTGCCGATTCTGTAGTTACAGCCCAGTGTGGGAAGAATTAGAAACCTGCACATGCCACTTTCTCTACCGATTAAATCATAAAGACCTGAAGTATTTGAAAATGTCATTTGCTACGTAAATGATTTGAAATAATCTTATTTGTTTTTCTTACACCTAGGCCACATTATAGATTATTTTAAGGACCAATCACTCCCCTAGACATTTACAAACATATTTACAGATTGGTCTAAAGCAATTATATTTATAAATTCACTGTGATTAACAGTCCAGTCCTAGCTTTGTTTATTTTAAATCATTAATAAACTATCAGTTGCCAAAACACAAGCTGAACTGGTTAAACTGGTAGACCATCCTGGCCAGCTGGTAAGTGCTGGTAGAAAGAAAATTCCTGCTACTAATTGTACAAGAACGTTACTAAAATAAACACAACAGCAGCCTTTAATTGTCATATATAAATTACAGCACAGTGAAATTCTTTTCTTCACATAACATTCTTCCCAGATTGTTAGGAAGCCAGGGTCAGACGTGACAAAGCGCCCTGGACCACAGAGGTTTAAGGGCCTTGCTCAAGAGCCCAGCAGTGGCAGCTTGGTGGTGCTGCAGCTTGAACCCCAACCTTCTGATCAGTAAGCCAGAGCCTTAACCGTTGAGCCACCACTTCTCTAGAGTAGGCTTGACCGGGATATGAACCCAGGTTCTCTTGCACCCTAAGTGAGAAGCAGGCCAGACTCTGCTTTGTTTCTGAGAATGGAGTGGCATGGCCGTGAGTGCAAATAGTAAAACAATGAGAAGATAAATCTCAAACATTTGTTGATTAATTTAGCCAGGGAAGCTATAAAACAACTTATCAGCTGGCAAAGATAGACCACCAGTTTGACCACACTGGCCTATGTTCTGGCAGCTGGTCAGACCAAGCTGGATATTTCAGCAGGGTGAAAGACCAATATAGTGATAATGATAACCATTGGGCTGAAAGCGAGTCTTGCTTATTTTTGCAAAAATAAACAAAAAAAAAATCTTTTAAATTCCAACTTACCTCTAGCTTTCAAATCAGACAAGTGATTTTCTATAGCAAGAAAAAAACCCCACAAAACCAGCACAGACATTTAGCAATTAGCAAATTGGCAAAGACTTTTTTTCACTGTTCACAGAAAAATCACAGTGAAAATCAGAGTAATAAAGATGGAATGCTTAAGTGACAGTATCCAGTAGCTGCTGTCATGGTATTGACCTTTACTATGGGCCAGGATGACCCATGGTTCTGCATTCAAACTTGTAAAATTGTAAACTTGAACACTGACATTTCCATGTCTCAGTGCTGGGGTCTTATCTTAGTGGAGAGTGACAGTGTGCCTAACATAAGCGGGAGCCGCCTTCTAACATGTTCCTAGAGACAGAGAGAGAGACAGGGAGAGAGAGAAAAGAGAAATGAGAGAGGGGATTTTAATGTGACATAGCAAAACAAAACACTCCATCAGAGCAAAGTTGTCGTGAGTCAAGCAGAGGGCATGTGGAAGCAGCGAGGAATCCCCTCTCCACAGAGCAGTTCTCTTACTCAAGCAAACTCTCTCCGTCTATGATCCAGTCTCTGCCAATCCTGACAAGCGTTATCTGCTTGCTTGCTCCAAAGAGCCAGTGCAATGGACAAAAATAAAGAAATAATCTAAAAGTCTCACCCCCAGGCTATAGCCGGCACCTAGGCTGTTTTTTTCCATTATTTCCAGTTGGGGTTTGAAGTTTGTGTTATCTTTAATAGAAAAAAACCTGCATATAGAAGACCGGTATGCCTTAAAGAAAGAAAGGGAGCAAGCATGAGAGGGGGGTGAGGAGGGGAAAAAAGGACTGCGAGCAAGATGCTGGGCAGGGAGACAGGACTGGAGATAGTTCTCCTAGCAAGAGAGATAAAAGCTACATTACATGAAATTAATGGAGGCTGTATGAGCAGTACATGAATCACTGTTTCAACACTATGAAGCTGGTACAAAGCCATAGAGGAATTTGAGCACCAACTACAGCTTCAAAGGTCTCCTATTTAGCCAGCCTGTGCCTGACAGAGAAAGGGAGAGAAAAGCCAGGGAACAGGATAGCCAGTATGAAAGAAAGATAGAAAGAGAGAGAGAGAGAGAGAGAATGAGAGAGAGAGAGAGAGAGCATTAGGAAGGGGGAAAAAAGAAACCCAACTTTAGTGGCATGAATGAGAGAAGATGAGCATTACCGGCCGGTGAAGTCAGCTGCGTTTCTCTCTTTCAGCTGATATCAAACACAGTTTAATGAAAGTTAAATGGTTTCTGAGGAGTGCACAGGCTGGAACAGATGAGATTGGGCTGTAAGAGCTGTCGGTGCCATTGTTGCTAACACTCTCTCTCTCCCTATACAGGGACTGCCACCAGCACCACTCTCCTCCTACACAAAAGGGATATGCAGATAGCTCACACCAACAGCGGCTGCCATGTTGGGTCAGAAAAAAAAAGATAAAGAGACTTTTTTTCTACCTCCTTTACCTTTTTGCTGCACTTGGCATGTTCATATGCAAATAAATCTCTGTAATTTGAAAGTGACAAGGAGGAGATTTACGGTGGAATGCAGCAGTGGGACAGAGCTCGTGTAGGTAGAGATGTTTGATTATGGAGGGCAACATGACATGTCTGCTGTCTACTTTGATCTGAGGGGATCCTGCCCTCATCTATCACCCTCACAGACACACACGTACACCCCAAAACCACCCACTCCCTCCCCTCTGTCCCTCACTCTCCCTTTCTCTCCCTGCAGACATTTTAAAGGGACATCCCTCCCACCCTGTGCATAATAGTCCTCCTCCTTCTGTCTTCACCCAGATGTAGATGTGCGACAAAAAAGAATGAAGCAGACACATCCTTTATTTCAGATATGAATAGCTAACCATGATAGATGACCCAGCCTACAGACATTACAAAAGAATCCCTGTTTAGTTTCTAAAGAAAGAAAAATCAAGCCCATTTTTGAAGGGTGCGATAGGATGCGATGCAACAAAAAAAAAAAAAATCCCTGGCCAATTCTTCGGAGGAGCGGGCAGAAGAGTAACGTGGCACCTGGATGCTGTAATTAATGCACGGTTCCAGTGGCAGATCATTTAACCTCTTCTGGCATGTGTCATCCAGTGACTTCTCTCACTTCTGCAACAATAAACACAAACAAACAATTAGAGACGGCCAGCGGCTCAGCCACATCCCCTCACCAGCAGACTTTCATTACAACAAGAGCCATCAGCATAAAACCATCATAACACACAATTAGCACAGAGCGAACCTTTTCAGCCAAAATTCGCATGCCTGTGATTTTACAATCAGTGGACAAAAGAGAAAGGAATAAAATAAAACCAAAGATAATTGTATCCCATTCACCTTAATGAAGAAGGCACATAAATGCTGTTTTATTAATGCAACAAAACAGGCTGCGATTCTGAGGCACACTGAGGCACAGGCAGTGTTAGGAACCTGTCAGAAGTGTGTTAGCTCAGGAGCAGCTCAGGACTGGGTTACAGTGAGAGGGAGTTATACAAGTCACCCCCTCAGCACCTTTCTCTTGCTGCCCTAAAGCTCTCCATCATGCAGGTCAAAGATCAACTGCAAAGCATGACAAGGAAGAAAAAAAAAAGAAAATTGTAGCTGGGCCAAAGACTGAACTTTAATTCTTCAAAAGGACACAGAGAGGCAAGGTCCTGCCTCGGGTGAGCAGCCTTGTGACTAGTATTCAGGCCCTTCACATGATCCATCTACAGGCTAGCTGTGTCATCATTAAGGCCAGCTTTATTTATTTGCTCATTTTGAAAAGTAGAGCAACATGCCACAGAAAGGCTATCTCATGGTCCGAGGCCTTGGAGAAAAGCATTATTATTAGTTATAGAAGTCTTTTTTATTCAGCATGATCATGCCTTTGTAACCACTGCATCTTTTGGGTGAAGTGTGTCATTTTACTGCTGCATAGGAAGTGAACAAATTATTTAAAAAAAAAAAAAGTATATCAAGTTATCATTGCATACTGCATTAGATGAGCTACAAGGCCACATCCACTATAGTATTATTAAGTATTTAATTTGGCTTGGTCTGTAAGACGTTCAGAGCTCAGGATGTTGCTATATAATAGAAGAATCTGAAGGCTAAACTATCTTCTGTCTGTCTGTAAGCAAATAACTGATACCTAAAGTCCATGACACACCAAGTCAATGTTAAAAAACGATCATGAACAAGACAGATGAATGATTTTCTCATGTCTTCTATGGAAAGCTGCACACATCTTCCTGTGTTAAATGAAGTACTCACAGTGTGCACAAAACACAAAAGGAATATAAAGGACCAAGTATGTCAGAAAGACATTACTAAAAATATGTCAGAATAGCACACTACCTACTAGTATGAATCATTATAGTCTATTACTGTGACGGATATCACAGCACTGTTGAATTCTGATTAGATCAGAAGGTGTTGATCGCTTTTCTATAACATTGACGGTAGATCAGGCTGTAATTCAAACCACAGGGTAATATTAATGCACTCTCTGATAACAACTTACACAGAAACATGTATGGTGGATACACCACCATAAAAAAAGAAAGAAAAAGAAAGCGTAATTGTTGATAGGCTTAGGTTTTCTGTGCTCTGACATTGATTTATGACATTTGTGGGAGGAGTCTATAGTGTCAACACTTTGTAACAGAAGTAAAGCTGCTCCTTCCTTTAAGTTTTACTATTATGGGAGTAGGCCAATTTCTCGGTAATCTGACAACCTGTGACCTTTGACCTTATTGACTTCAAAAGAAAAATAAAGGGACACTTAAAAACACTAACTTGTTTTACAACGTTAGACATAAGTATAGATTGATAAAACATACAATGTTTTGTTCTTTAACAAAGAAGATCAATAAAATGCCATTGTAGGTAAATGGCAATGGGATAAGAGGAATACAAAATACTTTGGAGCTACTTTTATTAGAAAATAATCAAGTTCAGGGTGGTAGTGACCCACTGTTTTGCATCAGGCTACATGATGATTATTTTTCTATAAATACAGTCATGTTTTATTCCTCATGTATTAATTAATTCATTAGTACATGTTTTTGACATGGACAAGCTTCCTTTTTAATAGCACTGTGAATCTGTGTTTGATGGTGACTATCTTGTGCTTGCTAAAAAGACTGAACAAATTTGAAAAATGGGAATTTGTGCCATCTGGAAAATGTCATTTATTTGCTTTGCTCACTTTGGTTTGTCTTCTCAAGTACTGAGCACTAGCTGAGTGAAATCTTACTGAACAGCCAATCAATTATTTTCTTCTGCCAGCCTTCACAATTACCAAAAGACTTGTGGTGATATTCGGCCAGTGGTGCTTGAGGGTGGCTTACAGCTGACAGGTACCTTTGTTGTGACAGTTTGCTTGACAAAAGCTGAGCTTTTTCCAGTTTTATTACCACATAATAAACTGTGGTGACTCTTCTATCTGTCATGCAGAGCCTTCCCAAAGAGCGACAAGCAACCGTTGATACATTTAAAATGAAAATTTTGATGCAGAATGTTTCGCTATGTTTAGAGCTAGACAGAAGATGCATTTACTAATTTCTTCTATCCTCAGACAGGAAGCTAAGGCCCAGTGCTTCACATTAGGCCCAGTCTTCAAGCATAATAATCCTGTCTCTTCCCTAAATACCTAAAACACACAAACTGCCAAAGTCATTTGAAAAAGACTTAATTAAGTTCATCTGTGCAAACATTAACCTTGTGAAGGGCTAAGGGGAGGGTGGGAGGGATAAAAGAAGGAGAAAGGGAGGAGAGGGAGTATCTGGACAGAGAGCAGGAGGAAG
This sequence comes from Hemibagrus wyckioides, assembly GCF_019097595.1. Taxonomy (NCBI): domain Eukaryota; kingdom Metazoa; phylum Chordata; class Actinopteri; order Siluriformes; family Bagridae; genus Hemibagrus; species Hemibagrus wyckioides. The sequence continues at coordinate 15,804,410 of NC_080712.1, forward strand.
GCTAATGAAGGAGACTGAGTTGTGTTTGCTCAGACCTTCGTGTTGGAAGGGGGAAAACGAGATCTTTCATCGGGAACAGTGCACACGTCTCTCGATTTTACTGAAGTACTGCACAAACAGTCTCCAAATGACAAGGTGACACTGGGAATACACTGCTACGTGACCGCCGCTGGAATTGCAGTCATCCGTTTAAGATGACTACAGCCATGGTGGACACTGACACGCCATTAGTGAGATGTGGAGAATAAGCCTGTGACATAGGGGAGATTACTGAGACCACTGTGGACTGATGGCCCCAGGAGCAGCACAGCCAACCAGAATGGCTCGGCAAAAATTAATACAAAATAAAAGAATTCTACCTGTTAGAAACAGAAGTATGTTATGGGTTATCTTATTAGAAGAACATGCTTTATTGTTACATACATTACTAAAGCTACTAAGACCCTTGTTAGGGTTGTAGGAATCACATGTAGTCTCAAGATGTCTTCTGTATTTACTTCAACTTGAAGTAATTACCTTTTCTATAAAACATAGCCTTAACCCGGGTCCAAATATACAAAAGTCAACTAGCAGACCTTGCTTTCATCTGGACTTAAACTCTTTCTTAAGATTCAGTCTCAACCCTTGGCTAGTCCTGGTGTTGGACTTGGTCTTGACTACAGCCTTAACCTTAGGAATATCAGTAATACTGCTACTGCAACTCACTTTCAGTAACTGCTTATCCTGATCAGGGTCACAGTGGATATGAAGGCTGGCAGGATGTCAGTTCATTGCAGAACTCAAAGCATACACACATTTATGCAATATTTCCTTTCTTTCATTTTTTGGGGGATGGGAGAAAACCATAAAACCTGGAGAAACTCCCAGAAGAAACACTTACTACTACTACTGCTACTACTAATACTACTACTGCTAATAATAATAATAAAATGTTCTAGTTACATAGAACACTAAAGCCACCAGAGATTAACATACACTTCAATGTTTGGCTGATGGTGGCCATGTTTTAGTAAGCAATACAATAATCATTAGAAATCCAGTCACAGATAAGAAATATAATATAATGACATTTTACTTGTTCCTGTTCCTTTTCAGGCCATCCATCCCACTGTGTCTCCTTCTCTGTGAGATTTCAGACTGAATGGTCACCTAGCATATTTTTTATTACTTAACATTTTCAAGCATATTCTAAGCAAGGAAGGAGCACTATCTGTTTTTACCCATTATCCATGAGAGAGCAGAACAACTCATTTCCATTTATTCTAATGGTCACTCTACCCTCAGGTCATAAAAAAATAAATAAGCAAATATGCAGAGTGCAGTGGGGACTGCCGAATGGGCCTACATGTCTGTGGGCTCTTTCCCACCTTAATTACCCTCCACATTAAAGGAGCTCCAGAAACGCGGCCCAGTTACAGACAGACAGGGGAGAGTGTTTGAAGTACCCTGGTAGCTTTCCCCCCTTCAGCGTTCATTACTTTAAATGACACTGCTCATGTGGAAATGTGATGATCCAAGGCGGTGAAAGACCTGGGGTTGTGTGTAGAGTGTGTGTGTGTGTGTGTATGTGTGTGTTTGAGGATGAGCCGGCACTTGGTCAGTGCTGATGTGCGATATCCCTTGTGTGACAGGACAGAAAGGCATTGCATATTTGTCCGGCATGTATCAGCCATTTTGCCTGTTATTAGACTCTCTTGCTTCAGAAGTGCCTTTGGCTGAATGGGATTCAAAAGCAGGCTTGCAGGAAGATGAGGCTTGGACCATGCGGGAGATGACATTTTCATGCCTGTTTGGATTAGAGGTGCCACAGACACACGTCTGTCTACCTGATCGAACTGATAGAATGAAATATCTCCACTAACAAACACTCGCTTAAGCTTTTAATTCTTTCAACAGTGCTTGATGTTTCCATGCTTATTAAGCCATTTTTTTTAGCAAATTGGTGCTATAGTTAGTAAATGCTGTGAGTGGTTTATATCAGTGTTGAGAGTATGCATGTATATTCTTTGTTCTTATGGTATGATCCTTCCTCTACAGTCTCCTTCCTCTCTCTGTCTCTGACATACACACACATAAGGACAGTAGTGCAAGGGTTAATGCTGCCGCGAGCCTTTGCCCAGTGGATTGTTTATCGACTGAGAGAGAAGGTCTTCTTTCTCTGGGCCAGTTAAGTCAGCCTCCCTTTTGTTTGACGTTGCCCATTTGAGGAAAGCTTATCCCTGACCTTCTGCCGCCGAGACGGATGACAAGGACAGCGCACACTAACCTTGACATTCAACGGGCTAAATGGCTTTTTCCACAAGCAGTCAGCAAACACGAAGACAGACAGCAAGAGGCCAAAAACTAATGAATCTCTAGCTGGGAGAAACTTATCCGCAGCACATACTTTAAAGGTGAAGCTCCAACTAACATAATGGAACTGGACGTAAATTGTGTGCATAATTATAGGACATTAGGTATTAGCTACATTAGGTATTAGCAACACAGGAACGTGAAAGATGCCTTTTAATAGAATGAAACGAAAGCCTATACATTCAGCCACTCGTTAAGATACAGAAAGTAAAACAAGAGGATGATGAGAGACTCACATAAGCTTCTCTTTATGACCGCTGATGTTAGTGCGCATAGCTCAGAGTCCTTTGTTCCTAATAAGATAAGAGAGTGTCAGTTTAAAACAGTGCTATCCTTTTCCGCTTGTTTACAGTAGAGTGGAGCAGGACGGGGGTGTGACCTCTCCAAACTTTACCGTCCATTCCACCAGACAGCTCTTCTTCTAATGAGCCGTCTTGTGGGAGCTCCGCTCAGCACCACTGTCCTGCACTTAGTGTCAGCAGGCAAGACAGGCAAGCTGGCATGTCCTCTCTCTCACACACACTCATACACAAATAAACCACATCCTTTAACACAATCTAGAAAAAAAAAGTGTAGCACAGAGTCTGTGTGACACTGCTGGTGGACCAAAATTTTATTTGAATCACAAAAAAAAAAAAACAACCACCAGGTAAAAGCAAATGATTATAAAACGAAAGAGAACACACACACACGCAACATGCAACATGGTCTTCCCTGGATACAGTACAGCTTGCTGGCAGTTCTCATCTGCCTCGCCACCCATGGAGCTCTGTGACCTTTGACACTGGAGCCAGAACAGGGCGATAGATAAAATAGTGAGCAGGACGTGTCGAGAGAGCAGATGAGAGTGTCCTGGCAGGAGAAGGAACACACTCATACAACATAAACACATTTCTACCACCCCCTTTTTTTTACTGTAACTTAATCAAGGTTCTACAGGCCAGAGCCAGGGGCTGTGTATGTGTGTGTGTGTGTGTGTCTACGGCATGTTTGTCCATCCATGTCTGCGATCTATCTGAGTGTGTCAGGGGCCAGCCTTTTCTCTTTATGAGGCCGCGGTGCTGAGGCTCCACTGCTCTCTAACCCAACAGGACAGCTGTTCCATCCTCCCAAATACATCATCCTGTCCTCCTGCTGCTCCCTGGATACCATACTGTCCTCCTGACTCGCTCCCCTTTTTTCCACTCTACCTGGAGTGAGAGAGGACTAGGGAGAGACATATGTGTAGACAGAGAGTCCTTGTCCAGCAGAGGTCAATGGATTTAGCAGAGCTCTTCCGAGAGGGGCTGAAAGCTCTTCCACGGCAACTCTCCATTCCACAGCCATCGCTGCAGGATGCCAAGCTGAGTGCTGAGTCAAACATTTGGTACCTGTGAAACAATTTAAAAATGTAAGGTGAGTGGAACTAGGGCTTCTTTTCCAGCCACAGCGACAGTGTTTTCAAGCTCTAGGTGAATTTCTGCACCTAAGAGACAAATGTACCTTTCTGCGGTGGATGAGATCGGGCGCTGAGTGCAAGTGTGTAACCTCTGAAACGTCTCACATTATCAGCAGTGTTTTCATCTTCCTTTCACACCACCTAGAGCTGTCAGGAAGCCATAAACACAACAAAGAAAGGGTTAAACAATCACCTTAATGTAATGCTGTTTACTGTTAGCACGAGTAAATTATTTTACACGGGCTGCGGTCTGCTCCGCACATAAAAAAGCCGCCTTATCACTGACACGGCCATTTGCACCAACTTTACTGTTGAAAAATTATGACTCATACTTTTATAGGGCTTTCCGTTTTTGATGGCCTTTTTTAATCCCTGAACTCTGCTGATCTGTACATTTCCTTAATTGCGGCACCACTTGTAACCTCTGTAATTGGCCGCCTCTCTGCTTTACTTCAGCGTAGAGGTGTCTAGACAGAAGAAGAAAAAAAAGATGGAACAGAGATGGACAGTCAGTTTGAGGAAGGAGGAAGGGCTGAAAATGATTATTAGTTGACAGTTTGATGATTTATGACATCACTGTTTGAGCCCAGATTAAACGTTTGTGTAATTGTGAGTTTTCTTCTCCTTGTGGATCATAGCTCCATCATAGTTGCAGAAAGGTGACAGAATAAAGATGTACACTGGAAAATAACGTATTCAGATCAAAACAAGCCGAGGTGTCAGTGAAAACAACACACATGGTTGAAAGACTATAATCAGCAAAAAAAATATCAGCACAATTTTTTTATGTTAAACTTTTATACTGATCATTATTCTTAATGTAATTACTTTTATATGACGTAGCTTTTTTAATGTAAACACAAGCTTTAAAAAAAAAACAGGAGGGAAATGATATCAAGTATTATTTCAACATATTACCGTTATTAATATTAAAGCTAATTGAGGTCATTTTCTGTAGCACTAAAAAAAATACACATATGAAGGGAGAGAAGTTAAGTTCTATAACACACACACACACACACACAAAATCACATGTCTCTTAAAAGTAGCCTAAGAGTTTCAGTGCAATCCAATGAAAGTCTCTCTGGTTCTTGCCATGCAGACTCCTGCTCTGAGTTTAATGTGTGTGTGATATAAGCCAGCCCCAGGGCCTAGTCTCTGACAAGGCCAGCAGTGTGTTTACTCTATGCTGTTGAATCCCCACACTGGCCAGAGCAGGGTCAGTAAGAGGCCAGGCCGCTCCGCCCCACAGCCCTGCTATTCATCCCTGTCACTCAGCAGCCAGCCATTCCACGTGCTCCCTCCATCCCAACGCACTCCTCAGACAAACCATGCCTGCTATCTCTGTTTATTGTCTTTCTGTCTTGCTCTCTTAAAATGTCCATCTGCCCCTTGCACTCTTTGTTCTCTGGCTTACATTCTGAGATATGCCCACGTTTCAGATATTTATGAAGCCACAACTCTTGGTTTGGAACAGAAATCAAACGAAGTTCAGAGTTAATTGCTATGGTTTCAGAAGCAAGGAGGTAGCATTGCTAATTTATTAAATTACAGACCATGTAATTGTAATTGTAGTCAAACAACTTAAACCTATTGCTCAGCTGAGTAGAGATTATAGACAGTTGGCTGGAAACAAGAGAAAAAAACTAATGAAACAAATTTTTATGAGAACAAATTGTTTACTATATATATATGTGTATATATATATATATATATATATATATATATATATATATATATATATATATATATATATATATATATATACACTATATTGCCAAAAGTATTCGCTCACCTGCCTTGACTCACATATGAACTTAAGTGACATCCCATTCCTAATCCATAGGTTTCAATATGACGTCGGTCCACCCTTTGCAGCTATAACAGCTTCAACTCTTCTGGGAAGGCTGTCCACAAGGTTTAGGAGTGTGTTTATGGGAATTGTTGACCATTCTTCCAGAAGCGCATTTGTGAGGTCACACACTGATGTTGGACGAGAAGGCCTGGCTCTCAGTCTCCGCTCTAATTCATCCCAAAGGTGTTCTATCGGGTTGAGGTCAGGACTCTGTGCAGGCCAGTCAAGTTCATCCACACCAGACTCTGTCATCCATGTCTTTATGGACCTTGCTTTGTGCACTGGTGCACAGTCATGTTGGAAGAGGAAGGGGCCAGCTCCAAACTGTTCCCACAAAGTTGGGAGCATGGAATTGCCCAAAATGTCTTGGTATGCTGAAGCATTCAGAGTTCCTTTCACTGGAACTAAGGAGCCAAGCCCAGCTCCTGAAAAACAACCCCACACCATAATCCCCCCTCCACCAAACTTTACACTTGGCACAATGCAGACAGACAAGTACCGTTCTCCTGGCAACCGCCAAACCCAGACTCGTCCATCAGATTGCCAGATGGAGAAGCACGATTTGTCACTCCAGAGAACGCATCTCCACTGCTCTAGAGTCCAGTGGCGGCGTGCTTTACACCACTGCATCCGACGCTTTGCATTGCACTTGGTGATGTATGGCTTGGATGCAGCTGCTCGGCCATGGAAACCCATTCCATGAAGCTCTCTGCTACTGTTCTTGAGCTAATCTGAAGGCCACATGAAGTTTGGAGGTCTGTAGCGATTGACTCTGCAGAAAGTTGGCGACCTCTTCGCACTATGCGCCTCAGCATCCACTGACCCCGCTCCGTCAGTTTACGTGGCCTACCACTTCGTGGCTGAGGTGCTGTCGTTCCCAAACACTTCCACGTTCTTATAATACAGCTGACAGTGGACTGTGGAATATTTAGGAGCGAGGAAATTTCACGACTGGATTTGTTGCACAGGTGGCATCCTATCACAGTTCCACGCTGGAATTCACTGAGCTCCTGAGAGCGACCCATTCTTTCACAAATGTTTGTAAAAACAGTCTGCATGCCTAGGTGCTTGATTTTATACACCTGTGGCCATGGAAATGATTGGAACACCTGATTCTGATTATTTGGATGGGTGAGCAAATACTTTTGGCAATATAGTGTATATATATATATATATATATATTTATATAGTAAAATTGTTAAACATTGCCATTTATTTGGAAGATATGACTGTTAATGCAAAAGATTTTTTTTCTTATTTAAGGATAGTGGTCACAGGAAGTCATTAATTATCACATAGTTGCTTGACTCCTTTTTAAAACCTAATGATAGCTGAAATCGCCCAAAAAAACCCTGATCAAAAGTTGACATATTCTTGAATGTTTGGCCACATTATAAACACACAGGTTGACACACAGAGATTTCAATGGCTATTAAAGGAAAGTTTCCACACCTGTGACTCACTGTAATTGTAATTGGTGTCTCTGCATAAATAGTCAGTGAGTTTCTCAGCTCCCAAGGTGATGCACTGCCTTGGCTGGATACTGCACCATGGGGAAGACAAAAGAACTGACAATGGACCTGTGTTATAAGGTAAGTTGAACTTTTTAAAGCAGGAAAATATATAAAAAAGATATCTCAACACTTGAAAATGCCAGTCAGGACTGTTCAACCTCTGATAAAGAGTTGGAAAATAAGAGGTTCTGTTGATACAGTCAGGTAGACCAAGAAAGATTTCACCCACTACTGCCAGAAGATTTGTTCAGGATGCAAAGAAAAACCCACAAGCAACTTCGAGAGAAATGCAGGCTGCTCTGTTGTTGTTTCAAGGAGCACCATAAGGAGGTACACAAATGACCTGCATGGTCGAGTTACACAAAAAGGCCTGCTTTCAGTATGCCAGACAGCACCTAGACAAGTCTCACAGCTTCTGAAGCAGAGTCACTGGGAGTGATGAGACCAAAATTGAACTTTATAGTCACAACCATAAACACTATGTTTGGAGAGGAGTCAACAAGGCCTACGGTAAAAAGTACACCCACTGTAAAGCATGGTGGTGCATCTCTTATGTTTTGGGGCTGTGTGAGCTCCAGTGGCACAGGGAAGTTAGACAAAATTGATAGTAAGATGAATGTAGCATGTTATCAGAAAATACTGGCAGACAATTTGAATTCTACAACACAAAAGCTGCACATCTGATGCTCTTGGATGTTTCAAAATGGCAATGAACCAAAGCACAAGGCAAGGCCAAGTTGACCCTACAATGGCTACAGCAAAAAAAAAAGGTGAAGGTTCTGGAGTGGCCATCACAGTCTCCTGACCTCAATATCATTGATCCACTTTGGGAAAACCTTAAACGTGCAGTTTGTGCAAGACAACCAAAAAAATTTACAGGACCTGGAGGCATTTTGCTAAGAAGAATGGGCAGCTATACCACCTGAGAGAATTAAAGACCTCATGCACAATTATTACAAAAGACTGCATGTCATCATTAATGCTATTGGGGCAATACATGATATTAGGAACTAAATCCAAATACAAAGTTTTGAACAGGGATTATTTCCTCATTGTCTTGTTTTGTTTGATGATTGTGCAATTCTGTTATGTCTTACATATGAACTTGAGTCCTATAAGAAATAAAATAAATTTGTTTTGCCTTCTCACTCATGTTTTCTTTAAAAAAATGGTACACATCTTATACATTCTCCCAAGGTAAGCAAACTTTTTATTATTATTATTATTATTATTATTATTATTATTATAACTATATACTACATATATATTTGTTCCTTTTTGTATTTGTTTGACACTAATGTGTGACACTAATTATAGACATGTTGCTAATGACTTCACTAGATACTGTTTCCGTCAACAAACTTTGGATTATCACTGTCAACATTTTATGCCAGATTTGTTTAAATTTGCCATTTCACGCTTCTGAAAAGTTGCATGCATGGTAATTTAAGTTTTTTGTTACACAGAGGAAGGCTTCAGTTCCACCTTAAGCCTGGATTAGATAATCAGGTACCAACCAATGATGAGTTAATTAATTGAATCCTTCAGCTTGATTGCAAATAGCAGACAAGTGTTGGAGGCGATCTATAAGTCCATAAACACAGGGTTTAAACAGAATCTACATGCTTGTAGTGTGATTATGTGCCTCTTGCTAGGGTGAGGGGTGGGAAACATGTTCTCTTGCACTCTGTGCAGGAATGACAGCCTCAGTGGATGTGTACACTGAGCTGAATAGGGTGAGCTGTCTAGGTCAGCCAGTTAGGGGCAGGCCTGACCATGACCTTTTGAGAAATGACCCCAACCCCCTCCCGACTTACTCAAACACACACACACACACACACACACACACCGGGTGTTCCAGAAGCTGTAGAGATGCTGTCATGGGCAGCGGAGCTGTGCTCTGTCTCTCCAGGGGCCGTGGAGTGAAGCCCATTACAATCAGCTCACATGCAATTCAGATGAGCACTGCAAATCCAGCATGAAATTAAATTTAAAACTTGGACCGCAACATTTCTCTCCCCTCTGATTTTTTGCCAGATAACGCTGGTGGAAGTGTTCTGTGAGTGTGTGTGTGTGTGTGTGTGTGTGTGAGAGAGAGAGAGAGAGAGAGAGAGAGAGAGAGAGAGAAAGTGCAATATATGTTTGTGCTGGAAGCAATTGTTGAGAGGCCACAGAGGTAAAATGCTACTTCAGAGTAAAATGCTACTGTCTCTGGACCATGTGTGTGATTGTGTGTGTGTGTATGAGTATGTGTGTGTGTGTGTGTGTATGTGTGTGTGTGTGTGCCCCATGTGTGTCTTAGTATTCTGCCTGGATTTCATATAGACCGGTTAGAATTGGCCCCCTGAGATATAGAACATGTTGTTAAATGCCTAATGAAGACTCTTTGTATGTACTACTAACAGGAAACTAATTACTGCTTTAATGCTAATTTAATAGTTGATATTTGTACCAGTGACATGCTGCACACTCATTCCTCTAATAATAATAATAATAATAATAATAATAATAATAATAATAATAATAATAATAATAATAATAATAATAATAATAATAATAATATTAATAATAGTTTGGTTGGACTGGTTTGGTTGTGCTGGTTGTGCGGTAAACCCACAGTGCATGGTGGGAATGTGGTGCTCCCATGACACACAGAGGTTTAGTCTGGTACTTTATGTCCCATTATGTCTGTCTCTCTGACTTTGTGTGTTCTCATGTGTAGAGAGAGCCAAAGATAAAGTCAGACAGATAAAAAGAACTGTAAGGCCAAGACAGTAAAAGAGACAGAGATAGAGATAATAAAAGAGAGTTCTAAAAATGTTTTGCCCAAACCAGCCATCAGGGTTTTGGATCATAAGATCAAGGATGGGGTCTTCATCAGAGAGAAGCATTCGGGCCTTCTCTTCATAGCCGCTAGTGTTGTGTACTCTCCGGGAAGATTTATGATTGCCTGTCCTGCCGTGGCATGATGGTTACTCTGATAATTAAAGGGGCCATTATTTGTGTGCTGCATATGCAGAGCAGGGCAGCAGGAAAGGTCATGGCGAGGCACTGAGGAGGTCTGTCGTTCGTCACCTCTCCCAGGAGAATGAGGTCACCCCTCCCAACAGCCCCTGCACTACTCTCTACTTAGCATGAACTGGGTTTCAAACAGGGTTTCAGGATTTTCAGAGGTGAAAATGGAACACGCAAGAATAAACAGAGTTTTATGGCTCTGCTATAGAGCCAAAGCTATAAGAGAACGGATAAAGAGGGCAAAATGGAAGCCTGATATACGTACGACATTCAGGTAAGGAGGAGACGCTGAAGAACAATTGAGCTCACCCATTTTTTTGTCCCCCAGTTCTCTGTTTATAGGATTCCCACAATGCACTGGACTGCTGCCATTGTCCTCCTTCTGTGCACCTCTCTACCTCTGGCATCACGTCACATGACACTCTGCTTCGGTTCTGCCCTGAGGGCGTTCAGCAAAAGGGTTACAGAGCACAGCTTGCCCGTTGTGCCCCTGCATGGAAACCAGCGTGGCTATTACAATACATTTTGGTTCAATACATAAAATCTGTATGTGCAGATACAGCGAAATCATTTGCCAATGTGAACCAAAATACGCAACATGAATAAATCCATCACACTATGAATGCAGTATGTGGATAGTTTTTTATATATATTTATATATATATGAGCTTTGCAGCATGTTACCCTGCTCAGACCTGACATCGGTCATCGGTATCATGCTCTGTCCTATAAAAACCGTTCTGCAGTCCATCACCATGCACCCAAAATTCAGCAGTAGTAATAATCAAAAAAGAGGGCAGAATCAGCTGCCAGGAGTCACAGCACACTTCAATCAAATTACACGGATGCGCAATGAACATGTCACCCTTGGATTTTTTCATTTGCATAAAACAATTACCCCATGGACAGTGGGCTCAATGTCGTCTAGACTCCATGCTTCATGTGGTGTCATCAGCCGCAGACACACTAGACTGGCTATAAATTAGCAATGAGCTGGGCTCGGCTAAGACGCATTATAGTGGTTATAAACCATGAGAATTTATTTAAATAGATAACACACATGCAAATCTTGCTGGCTGGCATGGCAACCATCTTGATAGGGGGTGCACCATACGTGAAGAAAGGGCAGCTGGGAGCAAGCGTGAGGGAGCAGAAATCTATAATGAACCCTGACACCTTATTAGTGTACACACTGGACACTTATTAACTCACACTGCTGAAGAAAATGCAGTACCTGACCCTGTAACTCTGCCGTTTCTGATTTCATACTCTGCATTCATATTGCCACATGATTAAAGTGATGGTAATAACAGGCATTTAGGAAGTAATTATTATGAATATTCACATAAGGGACCTCTTAATGCTACTGGAGTCTTATCGGTTGTTATCAATAGCGACTGCAACAGATCAGAAAACAGCTATTACTGGAGGAGGTATAATTTTTCCTTAAGTTGCATGCACACAGTCTAGCTGCTTTTTGGAGCTGTGGCTATGTGGAAAGTCCACGCAGGTCAGCCGAGAGACAGTGATTCATTGCTACAGTGCACCTTCTAGTTCTGTATCTCTGTGGCTACTAGAGAGAGAAAAAAGGGCACAATCTGTCTCTCTCTCTCTCTCTCTCTCCCACTGTTAGGACTATAAAGTTGTGTCATTTGGGGGCCGTCCATTTTAATTAGTTCATTTCTTCATGTACTGCACCTCCTCTATATAGTACTGTTCTAGCAGCAAGCTCTGCCTTCATTGATCAATACAGACAATATACTGAGTGCTTGCTGAGAGAGAGAGAGAGAGAGAGAGAGAGAGAGAGAGAGAGAGAGATGCTTCTTTTACTTCAGTAAGACTGAACTCATCTGCCTTAAATGAGACAAAATAGGAGCAATAAAAACAAAACAAGACTTCCATACTTAACTGTTTTTCAGAGTTATCTAAAGTCCAATCTGACATGCTTGTGTGTATATGTGTGTGAGGTAAACGTAGAATACGCATTGCAATGGGTTAAGTGTATGGGCATGTTACTCAGAACAGTGACCATCTCTGTGCATGCATGAGGCATGTTGAGGTTTTTTTGTGTGTATGTGTTTTCAGTGTCTATGCTTCATGCTTCCTCACAGGAAAAGACAACATGGAAGTGCCAGACTCGGTCCTTCCCTCTCCATCAAAATTATTTTCTTGTTCTTTATTTTAGTCAACAAACTTCAAATAAAGTATCTGTATACATATGACAACTAGTAAATGTCAGTGGTAACACCTTGTGTTTTGTTTCTAGTCTTCCCCAGAGTGTGTGGTAGAAGGCCTGCCTTCCGTGACTTACCTCTCGGGCCCCCATTTCCCTTAGCTGTCCTCGGCGAGGTTAAACATTGCATCCACTGTGGGGAGATTTTACAGTGGATTCTTTATCTGTATAAACAAAGCAGGTAATGGGGGCTGTTTATTGTACAGGCTGCCCTCATCCTAACCTTTACGTCTTTATAGCTCACATACCATCAACCATGTTTATGTGTCTGTGTTCCGTGTCTCTGCCCTTGAACTTGCCTGCCCCTCATCACCCCTCCTGTCTACTTCCCCACATGGACACTCATTAACCCGCCTCAGCACACACGTACATATACAAATAAGATTATATATGTATATATGTATGTACATATATACCCTCTTTGAGGTCATGGTGAGAAAGAGAGGTTTATGATGGAAAACTGTAATTAACACAAAACTAGGTTCTATACTGAATGGATCTTAAGCTGGAGGGACATGTCCTGAGTGACAGACAAAAATGTCAAAGGTGACAGATAAGAATGAGCGAAAAAACAAAAGACAAAAGAAACAATGTCACATCCAGACTCATGGCCATGGATGGATGGCAATCACACACAAAAGAACAACAATAAAACAAAGGAGGTAAGGGTGGAGGAAGCGTGCCCTAATCTCTCTGAGTGAGACAGAAATGCAGACAAAAAGGGAGAAAAAGGGAGAAAGACAGGCTCTCTTGTGGGACACATGAGGATCTATATGCATGCAAGTAGTGGCCAGTCATTGTGAATCAAGGGGAGTTTAATCAATGTCAGAGCTCAATCAATATTTAGTCCCATGTGTCTCTCCTTTCCTGTCCTGCACTTGGACTAACCTTCTTTACTCCTGCATCACTGGGACTTTCCCCATGTGGGTCAATACATAGCAGAAAAGGACAGTCATATGTGACATGCTTTATGACCACTGGCCTAGCTATATTCTCTTACAAATATATTTAGAACTAAAACATATTGGCAAAGTGAGTGAACATGTGTGGCATGTCAAATGTGAAGCAATGTGTTTTCATAATGTCATAATGTGTTTGAATATGATTGATTTCATAATGTGTTTGTATATGTGTGTGTGTTTGACCTATTTTGATCCAATCATGACAAATAGACATGATTAAAGTGTTGCCATTATAGCAGCACTTTTGAGCTGTGCATCAACATATAACAATTATTGCTCAATGTCTGTATTTTATGAAACAGCAAAAAGGTATGAAAGTGTCTAAGTAAGGTGTTTGGTCAAAAAGAGCCACCAAAAAGAGCCACCAAAAATGCAACACTGCACCTTGGCACTGATTTTTCACAAGATGTTCTCTCAGGTGTTTTGATAATGATGGTGAAGAGCATTGTCTAACACATCCCTCCAAAATCTCTCACAGATGTTCAACTAGGTTCAGATCCGGAGACTGCAAATGTCCTAGCATATCACTAGGATCCTAGGTCCTAGGATATCACACTGATATTATTGATATCATTTTCATCCCCATCAAACAATTCCATGAGCCCTCGTCCCCTCTGGTTGGGGCGGAGTCATCCTGGAAAAGACCACCTGCCTCAGGATAGAAATGTTCATCATAAGGTGAATGGTCAGAATTTTGTATTGATTTGGCATTTGCTTTATGTGATATGGAAGGAAATGGAATGCCATGACTGGTTTGTGACGGTTGGAGGTGTGCTAAGTGGTTAAAGGGCATGTACAGTTTGCCAAGGTTAGAAGTGGAGAAATATTTCATTTAAACCCACATTTATATAGAGGAATGTTTGTTTTAGTGCAGTGCTGGATATTTAGATGTGCTGAGTCAACCTTATGTGTGTAACAGTATGTGGATTCGGAGAGTTACATTACTTTCCTGTGAAGTTGCCAGTGTTTATAGACTCTGTGTGTGTGTGTATGTGTGTATGTCCACTGTTCCACTATGTGTCACACACCACCACTGCCTGTTAGTGACATCTGCTGGGAAAATGGTCCTTCCCTTTGTACCCCAACTAGCCAGGACATCTAACCCATTCACTTACTCATAGACATGGTAAGAAGAAAATTGAGACACAGAAGAATGTCAAAAGCATCAGGTTCTGCACCCAAACAATGAACTCCACTTTGTTGTTCTGTCTCGATTCATAACCAGTGGAGAGTTGTGGCCTTCCACATTCCTATGCCATTTCTCATCTGTCCTGTCTTGACTTGCTAACCAAACCACAAAGTGCACTTGTGTCTGTTTTTTTTTCTTTCCTTCTTTCTTTTTGGTGTGTGAGTGAAAAGAAGAAAGATGTCCATTTAATATGCCAAGTCCTTCCATTTTTTTCGGTGATGATGTGTCCCTCACAACTGTGAGATCTATGATCTATGATCTGTCACCCTGTTAACGGGAAACCTTTCCTGTGTGCATGTATGTGGGAGTACGTGTGTGTGTGTTATCTTAAGCAATAACTTATGGCAGGAAAAAGTATCTGAAAAAATCCCAGAAAAAAACAGGCTAACATTTCTCTGTTGTAAGATTTTCCAGACAGTGGTTATGTCAAGATTGAAGGCAGAGTTTCGGATCATAAAACTATATGAATCGTAGTCAGGGTTCATGAGCGCACCAACAATGGAGCTGAAGCAGATTATGGAAGTGGAGAATCAATCATAAGCCTTAATATACAGCTATTGTATTGCAGTGTGGGAAGGGTGTCAAGGCAATACCGTTAGCTCAGCATTATCCGGCCTTAGTCAAACTACTTACAATATCTACATCTGAGTGCTATAGTTGCATTACTGCTCTGTGAAGCTGCCAGTGTTTATAGACTGTGTGTGTATGTGTATGAGAGAGAGAGAGAGAGAGAGCTCACACACATTTGCTGAGGCACAGTGCAGCTGGCACAGACTGAGATAAGGGATGATGGCCAGCAGGGACAACGCCATCACTTCACCTCTCCTGCTGCATGAGTCATTACAGCCCAAATTGGATTGGTGACGAAGAGCTTTGCTAAAGTAAACATGCAGACTTGTCTGAAGTAGCTACATAAGACAGGCAGGTAAATTATATGGAAATATATAAAGTGCACTGCTACACAGATATTTTCTGAGTGATTGTAGGATTGTGGTCTGAGGTTTAATACATCATGGTTTGAGTTTTTGGTATTCTGTATATGTGTGTGTGTGTGTGTGCCCACCACCCTACCAATGCTGACTGTCCTCTCACCCTGCCACCCCTCCCTCCTATGCCCTGGCCTGATGTCACATCACATTTAGCCATCAGCACTGCATGTCACTGCTGAATGAAATGTGTATGAGTGTGTGTTTGTGTGTGTGTGTGTGTGTGTGTGGTCACGGAAAAGAAACAAACAAGAGGAAAGATGCCATAGTTGTGTCTGTGTCTGTGCATGTTTGTATGTGTATGCACACCACGGCTGCGGCCCTGCATCATCCCAGTGACTAGCTTGCTCCGCAGTGAGCAGCCCTCCAGCCACGGATTTGATCTTTGCAAAGGCTAACATCTGTCGGCTGTCATTTTAGCAAGATTGATGACAGGCCAAGGAATGGGGAGGAAGGAGGGAGGGAGATGGGGATGGAGAGGAAGGACAGGAGAACGATGAAGGCATCAAGAGAGGGCAAGGATTGCAGGGGAAAATGGTGGCAGTGCCAGTTTCAGCCTGTGGGGAGAGAGAAATATGAGCATGGAGAGAGAGATTCGGATCTTTAATCCTGCGTTTAATACCCACCTTATCAAATTTTAGGGATCACTTTTGTAATATTTTTCATATTTCATGAATCTGCAGGGGCATTTACACACTCAGACTCGCTGCATTATCACAGCTATTGAACTGGAAGGATTTGGTCCTGACAAATCTGAAAGAAGATCCCAATTCACTTTGTGGTACAGTAATGTGTATGTGTCGGTACAACCTCACTGACCCGCACCCATATTAATTCTCTTGGCTAACAAAGTGGAGTGCTCGCTACTTTGTGTCCTTAGTTAACGAGTTAATGGAATGGGAGTCAAGAGGATTCATATTGCCTATAGCAATGCCTTCTTCATATTTCAAACAGGAAAAATATCCAGGCATCGTGTCTAATCTCTACCAAGCGAATACACAGAGTATGCAATTAGCAAGGGGTGGGTAATATATAATGACTTCATTAATGCATGTAGCTGGGCATTAGTTGATTTTCCTACTTAAGCATAATGACTTCTAGCTCCTTTTTTTCAAATAGCTTTTTTTATCCTTAAATTTTATACTCAGAGATTGCTCATTCAATCATTATTCATTTCATTCATCCATCCTTCCTTCCTTCCTTCCTTCCTTCATCTTTACTCTTGGTGAATCCAGAACCTATCCAGAAATTTAGCAAACACAAACGTTGTCTTTTTTTTAAATATGACTTCTTCATACTTACTCTTACAAGAGTAGATTTTAAATAAACACTTTTACTTGAATCATTTGAATACCTCCACCACCTGTGCTGTATATTAGAGAAAGGATGAATAAAAACAACAAAGTGAATGCAACTCAGCACTTTCCAGCTTGTGCCACAACACACTGCATAGTTTACCAGAATGAAGGCATTAAGGTCTAATCACAGCCTCTTAATGTGGTCAGCCTGCTGAGAGTGATGCTGCATCAGGCAATGGGTTCTAGTCATGGTCCTAATCAGCAGCTTGTTCTGGCCTCATTAGGAGAGCTCTTATGAGGATGAGTCCATAACGATGGCCCTCTTTTACACTTCCAGCAGGGAGTGAGGAGAAAAGTGCTGGAGTGGAGTGCCGCTATGTCACTCACCACAAATGCTGTTCCCAAAACCACCCAGAGTGAGCTGCCTGTCACCATCATCCAGTGTAGCCTGCCAGTCTCCATCAGCGCATATGTGTGTGTGTGTGTGTGTGTACCTCTCTCTCTCTTTCTCTCCTTTCCCAGCAGTGCTAAACGCTACAGACTAGTTCCACAATGTTGACGCTCCAGAGAATGCACTCTACTAGCACTAATGCTCACTATCCTTTCAGGATTATTATTTGGCTTAATTACTGTTATGTGTCAAACACAGTGATAGACAAGTGTAGAGATGCTGACAGCAACTCATCTTATCATAGAGCTGAAACATGACTGGTGGTTAATCCATGTTTCTGTCACACTCCAGCCCCACTGCTTGTATGGTCATGCTGAAGGCGATTTCCAAGAACACTTGCTTCAAGAATTCATCAGTTCTCTCTACTTCTTCCTTTCATTTGTGAAATAAAGAGGCTGCCTTCTTATGAAGCAGAATGTAATTCTGATGGGTATTGAGTATAAAACTCTATTCGGGACTTTCTGGCTAAAGGTGGAACAGGAGGAGGATACAAATTTTCAGGAAACTGAAGAAGCATTCACATAAAGAACACTAGTGAGTATTGCTTTAGTGATTCACCCTTTATAGATTTGTAGTGAATTTATTTTAAGGGTAATATTAGGAAAAGTAGTCAGAACACATCAGTAAAAAAAGACTTCGGTCTACTATTTGATTAAAATGTTCTGGACTAGAAAATAATTACAAGCATGGTATAGATGAAAACACGGAAAAAAAAGTGAAATGCAACTTTAGTTAAAGCTACAGCTGAGCTTTTTTCTACTTCTTCTGTAAGTCAGCTTAATTCTATATTACATGCCATTTTTGTAGAACGCTACAGACTCTGTTAACTTTGAGTTTGTTTTCATTTATGTTTTCACTCTCCACTCTCTACATGCTATGTTCATCTATAAGGCTTTTGTCTGTGCTGTCATTTTATTCACCCTATATTGAGTGACACTCATCTCTCCTGGTCGTATTGGTTCTGCCCTTAAAGTCGCCTCCTTTGAATTTTCCACGTTTTCTGCCAACTAGCGGCCTTGTGGCTAATGTGTACCAAAAAAATCTTGCGGCTGATAGAAGACCTGTCCTTAGTCATTATCAGAGAGACCACACGTCTCTTCCTCGTGGACCTTATTTAGAGGTGGGTTACATTGCTGAGAACCCTGTGCTGCTTCTTCACAGGCCTCATGAGGTAGTTTTTTCCAGATCCTATACGAATAACATTGCCCCTGCTATTGATGTAAGCATCTCTGAGCATGTTTCAGAGCAGTCCTTAGGTTCCTCCTGACATCACTGAGATAGGAGGGGGAAAATAAAGCATTGGTATCCTGCATAACCACCAGGGTTTCTTCTCATTTGGAATTTGTGCCAGTTCAGTGAAAATGTTCTGGGAAAAGACAAGGATGGTGGTATTTATTCTAAATATCTGCATCATGCATCATTATGTGATTTTGTTGGAAGAAACAAGAAAGCCAGGTGAGTGTTAATGGTCCTGGAGGTTATCTGGGATTACATTATAAGTAACCATTTTTCCTCTGGTGTATCATTTAATCATTTAATTACGTAGCCTTTGGACTAATGATAGTCAGGTATGAAATGGTTGTACAGGTGCAGATCCTCATATACTCTTTATAGAATCATAAAAAAAGGAAAAGAACACATTTTTCCAAGACTTTTGGAAAATATTCTCTGGATAAAATATTTAGCTGAAGATGATTTTCTCTCTGGCTGCGGAAAGCTATGGTCAAAATGAGAAGAAAGAAAAGCTTAAAGGACTGATAGACGATTGTGTTTTACTGTGCAAGACGAAAGCGTGGCATGTCGTCACAACCAAGTCTATATTTAAAACAGGTCACCTTAACCCTACCCCCACTGCTGCTTCAATGACAGCCACCGAATGAGAGACTGCTGTGACATCTGGATTCAGCACACACACACACACACACAGATATGCATATACACACGCACATATGCATACACACATATATACAGGGCTTCTCTGTTGCAGGCAGAGAGCTGAAAAGCATGTGTGGATGATATATGTATATATGTAAAGTGCACATGCTCTGTGCAGCCATGGCAGAATTATTTCAGCACGGCATGACGGGATGCAGCCAGTTGACTGATCTGACAGCACAGCCACTGCACCAACCTTCAATCTTTTTCTTTTTCATAGCCAGCTTTGGACTTCTGCATGTTTGGCATCTTATATGGCAAACATTTGCAACATGATGTGTGTCTAAGCAATTTAAGTGAGAGAAAAAAGAATGAGAGAGAGAGAGAGAGAGAGAGAGGGAATTGATGAGAGGGGATGGGAGATGAGATGAAGAACAGAAACCTACATTAAGCTTTTTCTTGGCCTTTTGTAGCAGGATAGAATTTAAACATTTTTGTCAGTTCATTTGCCTCTCAGATATGCTGAAAGCTTTTTTCTATCCATTCATCCATCTATCTATCCATCCATCCATCCATCCATCTCTCTCTTGCTCTCGCTCTCTTTTGCCTTGACCTAGATTCATGTGGAGAGAGTGGCACGTCTGCCTGGCCAGAGAGCAGCCGGCCGCGCTCGGCAGCTCAAGTGTCTATAAAATATGACTCCCTATCTCCAAATAAGAATAATGAAAAGCAGTGGCATGACAGATTGGACATAGATGAGATTGCCGCTGTGACTATATGCATGCAGCGCACACTGGCTTTGCATCTGAAATGGAAAAAGGGTGGGCGGGTGGGTGTCAGCCTGTCGTGTCTGATGCTAAGGGGATATGGTCCTCCACCCTTTCACTGAGAGCAGCTACAACCCACACACTCACATACCCACACACACACACACACACACACACACAAAGCATGCAAGATTGAACATTGTCTGGCCTCTGACCATATCTTCTTTCCACATGTGGCCATGCTGGTGTTGTCTCTACAGACTGCCACCATCACACAGAAGACACCGTCTTATCAAGATGAGAGAACGTTTATAAGATAGCATAATTTACACTGATAATGTGCCTAAACAGTTAAATAAACACAATGCTGTCAAGTCAGGCTTGTTAGAGCTCAGAGACGTAGGCCGTCCTGTAACACACCACTTTGTAGAGCTAAGTAAATTAATTAGAGGTGCTGAGAGCCAGCGATTATGGGACGTGAGGTTCAGTGGCAGCGGCTGCCAAGATGGCGGGTGGTGTGGCAATGTGCCATCAGGCACATGTAAACACCTGTTACTGCTCTCCCATAAATGTATGCAATTTCTATGGGAGCACAGTCTGCACAATGAAACTCATCTAGTACAATCAGACTCAAAACTAAATCATAAATACAGAAGCATATGGGATGGGCAGTGCAGTAGATTTCAGCCAAATCTCTAATTACAGTATGAGACCAACAGCTCTGGCAAAAAAAAAAACAAAAAAAAAAAAAACCTCCTGCCATGTTGACTACAGGACACTGCAGTCTGTGCATGGCTACTGATGAGAGCTTGCCATGTCAGTTGCCATATGATTTTTCACACCATGGGAATCCTGACTGATGAGAGTTGATGTTATTATGTTGAGCCATGGGCATCAGAGAAGAAGGAAAGGTCACTTGTGATCATTTGTGACCTAATAAGAGGACTCTTCACCCTCCAAATGCTCCCCTGATGTGACACTTGGCAGATATGTCCAAACAGGCGTACACAGAAAAACACACACACACACACACACACAACTAGCACAGTTGGCCATCTTCCCTTTGGAGATTGATTGGACATAATTAAGTATTAAGTGTATGAGCTGACAGCACAATTTGAAATATAACCTCCCGTAAAGTTGCTTACCTCTTGGACTCCAAGATGGAGATTACTTTATTAAAAGGAAAGGTAGACCATGGGAAATTGCCTCTGACTGCTGATAGAGAAGAGTGTCTGGAATGTCTGGGCATATGTATGTATGTCCTTTTTAGCTGCTCTGAGGTCAGCTGAGAACTGATCATCACTGGAATTTTTAGGGGGAAATAGATGTTTTTCCACAGACTGCATTTTGCCACCACGTTATCAAGACCTTACAGTTTTCCTATTGAATTTGACAAAAACAGAAATTGCTAAAGTCCAGATCTCTGCCACCTCATAGCTACTGGCCATGATTGTACTGTTTGCAATAATCATTTCATTTTGAAGTTTTGGCTGGGTGTTTAAACACCAAAAGGAAAATGATCCATGGAATTTATTCACTGGTTGCCTCTTGTGGTGGAGTTACAGACTCAAGCTTGAGTGGCAGAGTTCCCAGGCATTGAGTCACCATGGGTGCCATGTGTCCGCCAACAAGTCATGGTCTGAGTGCAGTGTTTGATCACTTTCAGCATGCCTATTACCTTTGTTGTTGGCAAAGAGCTTGGTATCATCATTTTGTGCAGTCTTGAGGCTGCTTAACACTCTGTTGTGTCTGTGCTTTCTGTGAGTGGAGCTTATGCAACATTGTGGATCCATGGGCTTTGTGGGCCAGACCAGTGTAGGCCTTCAAGGTACTGTGAGCAACTATGTAAAAATAATAATAATAATAATAATTAATAAATAAATAAATAAATAAATAAATAAATAAACAAACAAACAAACAAACAAACAAACAAACAAACAAACAAATAAATAAATAAATAATAGTTGCTGTTGCTGGTTGGTTGGTTGGTTGGTTGGTTGGTTGGTTTGCTGTTTTTTTTTTAATGGGCCAGGATTGTTCTTTTAATTTTCTGTAGAGTTATATAGCCAAACTATATCACCCAGCTTACTAGTCACTTACTAGTGACTGAACTGCAATCAGATAATCACATTTTGATTTCTAGTGGCTATATTCTGTGTGGAAAATGTCACTTGAGGCTTCTGGGAAGCTAAATATACTTCCGTGACTTCAAGCAAAAGTGATGGATGAATTGCTTTTATTAGTATTTTGTATTAGTATTATGGATTTTGTGCATATGGCATGGCAATCTGTGATGTCCACCTCTTCATCTGATATAAAATTGATTTTATATCAGTGCTGAACTTACTGTAGGGTTTGACCTACACTCTGCAGTTCTCCACTGGGTTGAGCTGCATACCTTATCCACACCATACTATCCACCCTGCTACATCTTGGACAGTGCATGTCAAGGGAAGTAGTAGGAAGCTGGCACCAGAAAGCATGTTGTGGTTAAGCAGAAATTAATCTGACATGACCCTGAGTAAACAGAAAAGCTGCTTCGCCCCAGGTTACCATATGGCAGTGGCTCCAGCATGGCGACCTGGTGGCTTAGACTCTACTGCCAGCAGGGGATGTTATGCTACCTGCTGTCCTTTTTGTTCGGTTTTGTTTTCGCCGGCATCTCTCAAACTGTGACAGGCACTGGCTAAGAGCAATAGGATGACAAGTTTACAGAAAAAAAAATGCACAGCACAGCCTGCAACACCATACAACACTTGCACAGACTGTGAGAGAACAGGACAGAGTATGGGGGAAGGGGATGAGTGGAAGAGGCGGAGAGAGAAAACGAGAGAACGAGGAAGAATTTCCCAGTGTGTTGTCAGGGCTGTGTATGCTGTTAGGGCTGTGTGCAGCTGTTCTTAAGTGAAATCGCTCAAGTGACCTGAGGCTATGAGCAGAGCAGCTGTTGAACCATGGGACTCATGCTAAAACCATGGCTGCAAATTATTGATGAATTGATGTTTAAATGCCACAGAAAAAATAGTACCTACACACCCCTGACTTTACTGTGACCCAGTCAATGACAATAAGCACTTTTTGTTCTATCAACACACAGCACATAGGACCAGCAAATAAGAGAAGCATGAATTCATGAATTTATTTAGCTCCATATTCTTCCTGAAAGCCTCACATTCAGCAGGAGTATCTACACTACAATCTTGTTATAAATCCAACTCCGGCAGCTAAGGTGTTGGTTTCCGCCACATATACAGAGAATTAAAAACTAGAGGGCGGATTCGTTTCAGTTCTCTGAGCAGTCCAACACTTTCTAATACAATAATGATAAAGGCTTGCAGTGTGAGCTGGAAAACTGCATTAGAGAGTGATCATGCAGAAGTGTGGCAAAGGATGTTAGATGATGCCATCACATTTCCATTCCCATTTACATTTATACTTTGTTCCAAAACCTACTTACAATGAGGCAAGTATCCTCCAAGCACAATGTGGGGTCAGGGTACGTTTCAGTGATCTATAGACAGTAATAGCAAAGCAACAAAACTTCTGTGCAACGCCAAGAGCTGCCATATATTACAGAAAGAAAGAAAGAAACCAAATGGTTTAAACTATGAAAAGGCTATCATGCAATGTGTTCGAGAAGTCTTGAGATGCTTCTTCAAGGTGGCAAGGGATCGGTTGTAGACAGTAGTGGATGGGTGTGGGATGTGGGAGTGTAGGTTCAAATAAGTGACTCTGTGTGGTTGGGTGTTGTTCCTGTGACAGCTGGGGGTAAGCATTTCAGCTCTGAATACTGAGAGCCAATGGTGTGAGACGAGGAAAGGTGTAACATGCTGGCTGGTGCATGTTGCTGCAACGGTACATGTTGAAAGGTCAGCCTGTAGGGAGCTGCAGTATGCAGCGATCCAGATGTGAGAGGATGATGAGATGAGTCAGGACTAGTAGATGGGTTGTGTACTCTAATTGATAAGGACTGATCTCAGAGATCTCAGTTTTGATCATTGGTTAGAGGTATATAGATGATGTTATGTTCCATTTGATTAAAGGTCGTCACTTGTAGGTTTTGACCTACAACTTAGAAAAACAAAGAAAACACACCCTCAACTTGGAATTCCTACTCTGGAACTTGGGATGGTCTCCTGAACTCTTCAGCAAGTGAAGTCAACATGGATGCTTGCAGCATCAGCAGTAAACAAATGTAGATAAATATGTTATGCTGGATATAGTAGAGTATATTTCATTTAAATCAATCAATGAGACACAAACATGCTGGTTAAATCTACAGCAGTGAGAACACAGTTCACTGTTTTGAAGCAGTAACTACATTTGTGGTCGCTTTGCATTATTTATATTTTATTATTATTTTATATAAATATTTTTGTGTGTGTGCATCTATCTATCTATCTATCTATCTATCTATCTATCTATCTATCTATCTATCTATCTATCTATCTATCTATCTATCTATCATTTCCACAATGGAACTTTACATATGGAAAGAAATTCATTTTAAAATCGTAAATAATATTAAATACTGATCATATAAGTATGCTTCTAGCACAGCATGCAGTGTAAATGACACATTTATTTCTATTTTTCTCATGATTATGTGATGAAAGATACATGACTTAAGTATTTAAGATCAAGCCACACATACATACACAAAATGTATCACATGCATTTATGGATAGTGTTTATGTCTGTATTTGTGTATGCATTTATGCATCTATTTATGCAGAGGGATTTAACATTGAAAAATAATTAAAGTGCACAATCATATATCCTCTACCTGGTTAAAGGATGAGTCTAGGAAGAAGAAGATGACTTTTGGAGGAGTCATGTGATGTGATGTGATGCCTTTGAGACCTAAATTATGGGATAGTGAGATTACACCAGAAATGCTAATGAATATTGAAATTATGAAATTTTTTCCCCTTTCCAAAATCTTTTCTTTTCTTTTTTTTTTTGGTAATTAGCTCTATTACTATTCTAATTGGTTGAGTTTTACTCATTGTGGACTATGACAACATTATGAGGCTATTAAAGTAGATCCTCAGAGGGGGACAACACAGTCTAATCAACCAATCAGTGGCTCTGCTTGAGAAATGAGCCTTGGAACATTATCATTTTTGATCTTTTGTCCTTGCTTGTCATTAGGTTATCATCATCAATATCTATTAAAAATTCATTGTTTTCATCTTAAAATGGGGTCAAGTACGCATGTAAAATATCCCCAAAAAAAGAGAGCGAGAGAGAACAATATGCAGAATCGTGCAATTTGCTCATTTATGTAACATGAATATTTTCTCCAAAAGCTGAAAAAGAGAAAACTGCCACTGCAGTCCCTCTGCCAGTATTCAAACCCAGAGCTGGAAAAAAAAAACAAAAAAAAACACCCTCGTTAAACACTGTCAAAAATGCTGACTATTAAGGCAAACCAGACAATGTGCTAATTAGTACATTTGCATATGATCATGCAAATAAAAAAAAGGGTGAGTGCAAAGCTGTATTTGCATTTGTAACACAGTTAGGCTGTGCATGTACAGCAGACTAGTGTTCAGAGCACATTTTTATGTCGAGGAAAAATAGGATTCATCAACAGTTCAGTTATGGAAAACATTATACATAATTTGAGTCAGGTTAATACCATTATTCTGTGGTTTACTGTGTTTTAAAAATCGACATAATCAAATAATAATTTGAAAGACGCTTGGCATGTTAGTATGCAGGCACTACATAGTCACAAAGCAGAAAAGTTAATTAATTGTTGAATTAGTTGAAAGAAAATATACTATAATGTCTCAAGATATTTTGTGCTTAGAATCGAAAGCTGAAACACTGGACGAAGCAGTACAGAAAATCCCTGTGGTTCATTCAGAATTAAATATGAAATCATTTCCTGTCATTCTTTCATCACGTCAGTGTAAAACGAACCAGGAATTTCAGTTCAGCACAACTTTCTCCTCAATTACTGCACAAAACAGAAGCCACAAATTAGACTGCAAAAGAAAAAAAAAGAAAAAAAAAACCCTGATAATTTATCGTGTCTTTATTAGAACATAATGCAGCAGAATTAACTTTAAATGAAATTATATTTGCTTGGAATTAGTGGAATCATCTGAGTAAATGGTGTGAAATCCCTGAAGGGACATGACGGGATAAAGAGCACTCTTTGCATCCGAGCATCCGCACTGATGAACGCCTTAATACACCGAGTAGAATGTATTTATGTAGTGTTGCCTTTCCCACACCGCATGTGGCACTGTTAAAATAGTACTCTATCAGAGACTTTTAGATAGAAGGCTTTTTTTTTTCTTATTCCTAATTAATTCCTTGTAAGCTGAAGTAGATGGGTGAGTCCTGCCCACAGGCTGATGTGTGACATATGGACCATGCTGATTGATGTAACCTATTGATAATAGAAGCCTGTAGCACATATTTAGACTAAAATCTTTTGTCCTAAAAGCTAGGCATTTTACCTTGAAAGCCAGACATTAACATATGACGTGGCCAATTGATGAAAGCATTTTATGTTTCTATTTTTAGTCCAAATCAAATGAGAAAAAGCTTCTTTCTTGAATGCTTGCTATTACTTAGTGTTGTATGGATATTTGTATTTGCACAGCAAAACACATCAAAACCTTTTTTTTTCACATGAGGGACTTTAACAAATGGGCAAAAAACAGTTGCATACATATGCATACACACACTCACACACTCACACACACACACACACATGCACACCTTACCATATGGTTCTGTTTTCAGTGTTAGTGTTTGTTCTGATGCCCTGTCTTTCAGCTATAGGGATTTTTTTTTTAGTTTAGAGGATTTAAAAAAAAAAAAGATAAAATGTGTGATACTGATTGAGTCGGATAGCATTAGTGGAACTGCTGTGTGCTCGGGTTTGGGCACTCTGTCAGTTCGGGGGCAAGGCAGTAGTTAAGAGTGACATGGGGGACACAGGCAGGGCATTATTGCAATATCAACTTTAGCTGCACTCCATATTGAAGGGGTACTGAAAACAGTGTGTGTGTGTGTGTGTGTGTGACCCGGGGAGGAGCATTCAATGTCGTCTGCCTGCTCGACAAGAGTTGATGGCCTCCAATTGAGAGCAGATGCAGACATATCATTTGAATAAAGAAATACCTCTGATCTATGGTATTATCTTGACAAGACAGCAGATAATCAGCCGCCCTAAGCTTGGCCATTACTGAACTCCTTTGTTTTACTTTTCACTACAAATCAAGCCCTGTCTCTTGCCTGACAGCCCCAATTTTACATTTTCTTTCTTTTTTTCATTCTTTCTTAAGAATGAAAAAAAAAATGTGGCATGCAGATAAAATAATAAAAAGCACAATCCAGGTTTCACTATTTTAATTTGAATCCAGCAATCAAAAGGGACAAAAATAACACACACACAAAAAAAATCCAAAATGTGTCTAGTTCAAAGGCTCTACACATGAATCTACTGTTTTATCTGTCTCCAAGCTGAAGAAGGAGCACAGTGTGAACATCTTTTCTGCGTTTTCCTTCTCCCTCCCTAAGGAGTTCCTCCCCCTATTGATTGAGGTTCTCTAAAAGTGGAACATGAGGCTTCCTCAAGGTTCTCGGCCTCTCTATGGGTTTAGACCCCTTACCGCTGCCCTCTGGCTCTCTGCTCAGAATGTTGCTCAACTCCAACCTTATATACGGATTTGCTCCAGAAAAGCATCCTGGTATTTATATGACATTTATATTCACTATAGCACTCACTTCTTACTCCACCTGCTGATTATGTGGCCTTGTTCGGTGTAGAGCTGCAGTCTCTAGTGACAGAAGGTATCCCACATATGGTATAAGAGATACAGAAATAGACATTGCTGTATGTGGTCTCAAATTGAGCATGTGTATTTGCGTCTCAGAGGACAGGAGGAAAACAGGAACGGGATTTTTCTTAGTCGTGCTCTGATCCACTTGACATGACACGTGAACCACTGTTCGTTACTGGTGGCTGCTCATTTCCCACTCTCACACATACACACATATACACAGATACACACAAAAGTCAGGGGGGGGGGGGGGGGTGAGTGCTACAGTACAACAATCACCTCATTGCCTGCAAAAACTCTCTGAATCCCTCCCCGTTAAGATGCTGCAAGTTAAATCTATATTTAATAAGCTTCAAGTTAAGGACAACAAAAAGTTTTAGCAACTCTGCTGGCTCGGCTGCTCATTGTTTTGCTTTTTCCGCTCTGCGCTCTGTTTTCTCCCTTTGCTTTCTTTCATTTGCTTCTCTCACGCTCTTTTTATCTCCATCTGTTCCAAGACACTCACACTCCGCACCTACCCCCAGTGTCTTGTCATTATTTTCTTTCATTTCTGTCTCTCACTCTCTTTTCTGTGCAGCAGGGCTGGAAATGTTTGAACTCAATGGCTGCTTAAGATGTCGCAGAAATGGAATATGAATGACTCCCCGTACCCCCCATCTGTCTTAATGCAGACTCTGCTTATGCCTGTACCCATCCATAAATAATATAACAATACAAAAGGAGGAGAGTGTGGAGGAGGCCGTCTGCAGAGCCACATGAAAGACGCGGGGAGACTCTCGTGGGGAGCACAGCACGACTAAAAAACTTCCACCAAGAACTGCGCGAGATTACTGCGATAAAGCACTGCGACTTCCCCCGCCTCATCCATAATCATAACACATATTTCGGCTTATTATCCATATCTCTGAGTTGGGCTCACATTCGGGATGCAGTGACAGGAAAGGCTTGGATGGAGCACGTGGGAACTGCTGTCGGTGGATGAAGCTTAACTCTGACACACTCTCCCCCTGGGCCACTACTGTGAGATATGGCCATGTTGCGGCACAAACAGATGTCTTGTCTTACTCATTTGCTGCGAGCTGTGCCTAGTACAAGCATATCAGTCCTCAACTGCTGACTACAGGGGACACGATCAGCATCTAACCGCGGGCTTGGACACACACGTCAAGAAATAGTTACAATTTCCCTCTCAAATCGCCAAAACAATGGGGCAATTTATTACTTTTCAAATCACATGCTAGAACTCAATGATGAATTCATGATGTTAATTCATTAAACAAGTGTGCTTTTGTGTAATGCTTGTATTTGTAACCATGACCTTTGATAATGTCCGTTACTGCAGACAGTAAAATCCACGTAAAGTTATGTGCTGACTTGCGCTTTATCACTGCCCTGTCCATTTTATACTTCCCTTCTTTTTACCATGTTTTTTTTATGAAGTCTGCATATGTATTAAGAGGGATTTTGTTGTCCCTAGACGCCAATTTGCATAAAGTGCAAGCCATCATTGGTTCAAGAGAAGCAAATTACTTTGCTCACAAGATCACCCCTCCTCCTTTTTTATTTATTAATTTTTAGCACAGCATAGACTGGGGTGGTTAAGAGCACTTAGCCAGATATGCAAAATATCATATTTCCCTAACCAGCATGATCAATGAGGAGAGGAGAGAGAGTGAGTGGGAGAGAGAGAGAGAGAGAGAGAGAGAGAGAAATTATTGAATTAAGTGCTAGGCCAATCATTTAACAAGTCCCAGAGCTGCTGCATGTGAGAGGGTTCTTTCTTAAGCCGGTGCTCTGAGTAATCATGTAAAACAGAACAGCACTCTGCTACGGTGTCCACTGAGTCACTGAAAAACCGCCTCCCTATAGGCGCAGAATTAGCACAGAGACGCATGATGCTTCCTGCAGAATCCTCACACGCTGTACCTACAATCACACTCCACCATGTAACGTATATCAGAATAAAGCAGAAAGACCAAGTGACCTCAGGAACACTCAATCATGGGATAATAAACATATTTATTCAAATCCTGGCTTTTGTTACTTTAGCGCTTGTTGTAGTTGGATGTTTTGTAGATTTCAGCAATGAAGTTACGATGTTAAGAATACACAAAACTGCCCCTTAATTTGAATATCTGTGTGTATGGTGCCCTGTGATTTCCTGCCTCCTGCCCAGTTTTTCCTGCATAGAGATAATTAAAGATGAATAAATGTCTATTAGCTGTGTTTTTAGACATCCTGATTCACACTAATGGTGAAATGAACTAGATGTTCATCTCAAATAGGACAGACTAATTCTGGGTAATAAAGAAGAACGGCTTGTTGAGGAGCCATGTCAGTTCTTACCATAGAAGCTTATGCATTAATGATAATGTTAAGAGAGTATTGGGTAATATGTAAATAATTATGCCAACAAGTATACTGAATGAAATTTTTCAGGTATACTGTGTAGTAGGGATGCCCAAACTATTTACATGTATATTTGTCTGCATTCACTGCCACTGTCCTGCAGTACAATAGCTCATTAATCTATTTCTGTTTTTCATTGGCTGAAAGTTTTGTCAAAGATTTTTTTTTTCCCAGTGATATATTACATAACTACATAATCCTTTGATTTGCATTGAAGTTGATCTGAGATCCGCTCAGCACCTGGACATGTAATGGAGTTGTTCACTAAAGAGCTGTCTAAAAAGTCTATAAGTGATTAAAAATGAAAGACCCTTCCACCATCATACTTGGAACGCACACAATGCAGAAGAACATGACCCTGCCTGTAACAGCCCAGGCTTGTAAAAGAGTGAAAAATAACTTCATTCATTTTACCACATTAGCTTGTGATGAAGCTGTTGATAGACCTGAAATGAAAATGTCCTTTTTCCAGTCTTGTCTGACAAAGGGCATGATATAACGTTATTTGATATTAATGTGATTCTCTAAGTAAGATCCAGTGTCCATTGTAGTTCAAATGTTATTCTTCTTCTTTGTCAGGTGTGTGAACAGTACTTGGTCATTGTGGTTAACTCTAATAAGATTAAAGTACTTTTTGATAGCGATTCATTTCTTCATTAGGATGCAAAGAACTCACACAGTTACTTGTTAATTCAATCAGCACGTTTTGGGGAATATAGAGAGGTCTGGTAAATGGAAAGAGGGCTTCATTCTGCAAATGAGCCTTATATTATATCAAGCAATAACTGGTTTTCAACAACAGACAAACAACAAGAGCTTGATGCGCTGTTCAGGGTTTTTTTTTTTTTTGGACTCCCATTAAGGACTGTACTATTTGGCTGGATTTATGTAAGGTGAAATATGAGTTAAATCTATTTCTGTTTCCACCAGTCATTTCTGAACGCTCTGGTTCATTGAAGATTATATGTCATTACATCCACATGTTTGAATTGATCGCCAGCAAAAACACTGTGGCAGTCTGCTTCTAATAATAATTTGTGCTCCAACATGATGGCAGATAAAGGGGCTTTCATCTTTATGACCACAGGAGCAAAAGGGGCCGAGCTGGAGGTTTGTGATGGCTTCACAACGGCTTTACTTTAATGTTACACTCCTCCACCACACCAAGCTTTGTGGAATAGGTCCAGACCGGGCTATTTAATCAAAGCTTGCCATCACAGGAAATTTACTTGCAGACACCCAGAAATGAGCATGAAGTTGTGACCCTGTTGCTTAGTTTTCTTGGGTCACAAAAGCAGAGAAATTGCTAATGGAAAATCTGCATTTGTTTTCAACAATCTGAGAACAGATACTCAAGGAGCACAGCTTCCTCATATTCACAATTACAAAAACAGTGTAGAGAACATTAAATATTATGGCAGCGTTATCAGTAAACTGTGAAGCTTAAAATATGATCCTGTGATACTGTGAAATGCAAGCAAAATGGCTTAAGTCTGCGAGAACACACAGGGAACATCAAAAGCTTGGTGAGAAAGCACAAGTATCAGGATAATGAAAAAAGAAAAAAAAAAAGAAAAAACATTATCAAACCTGGTATCATTAATAATAAAGTCACTTCTGAATGTCCCAGAAACAATGGCATTGTGTTTGGAAGAGAAGACAAATTTCTGCCTTCCTCTTTCTCTGGAACTCTTCTATCTATTAATTATATTCATTCATTATTTTATTGTATTTCTTTAGAGTTTGACATGTCATGGCAGTTTTTAATCAGTGCATTAAGTTCATGAATATTATTTAAAAAAAATAAAAAATTAAAAAAAAAAGGCTTTTGTAATTGTGAACAAAAAAGTCTCCTGAACTGACAGGGGTTGAGAAATGCAAATCCAAGGTTTTCTTGAGTTAACGTTCCTCTTTCAAATTCTTGTGACCATTAACCGGTAATTGTATAGGAATGCATATAATATTACTCATTTCTGCCAACATACATCAGCTTTAATGAACAAATTGCTCATAAAAAAATAAAGTGCAATGATATCCCTTGAAACACGAAATGAGGTTTTGTGTGATAATTCGAAATGTTTTCATGTTTACCGACTGCCATAAACAGTGTGATGTAGGGCACTGTGAATCAAGAAAAAAGAAAAAAACCAAAACACAGAGCTGAAGAGAAAAGAAACAATCTGAAGCCTTTAGTCTCTGTCAGACTCTGCTTTTTCCCAGGATTCACTAATGACAGTGGCTCCAGTGAGTCATCTCTGGGATTGGTGATCAAAGCCAAATTAAATCTGACTTTTATGCAAAATGTAATATGTAAGCCTCCAGCAATGCCTTCCCTATTGATTTTTCCCCTCGGTTTCACTCAATTTTTATCCATCTGCGGTACATAATTTGAAATTTAAAGAAAGGTGCTTTCCTTTTTTTCTCACCAAATGTACTGGAGCAATATATTCAGATTTGATTGCAACTGGTTGTGGTACTATAATAAATGTCACTCTGTAGACAAACACATAGACAGATAACAGTTAGAGCAGATCGTAATTAGTCAGATAATTAAACCAAATCATATTAGTGGTACTTGTAATAAGGACACACTGGTAAGATTTTACAGTAACAACAGATGAATAACCATGCACTAATACCCGAATTAATACCTACTTAAATATGAACTAATGATAAATTAAGGCATGACCTAATAAAGAGATAACCTCAACTACTACATTAGTCTTATGAAGTCAACTATGAATAACGACCACCTTAAATGGCATTAGTGCTTGTTTGTTAGTTGATCTAGATGATCTAGTAAAAAAAAAAGAATTTCAAGTAAATGTGTATGATTATGTAAAGGAGCAGTGTCCACTTTCACCAATGACCACATACCAGGACTACAGTGAGATGTGAAGAGAACTGGATGGAGAACAATGCAAAGAGTGTTGAGATGAAATTATCGGTGTTTTATTATTCTCTCTACATTCAATAGAGAGGTTGATGACGTAAATAAATTTTCCTGTTCCATTCAATGATGTATGCAGGTGTATAGGGCAAATTATATTTCTATAAGGCTTTATGATAAGGCTTTATCAGTTTCATCATGCATGTAGTGTATACCCTCTGCTCTCAGGTTAAATACTAATACAGGCTGTGCGGTGTATGAACACAGAGTTTATTCCATACATTATATTGTATGACAGTGCTGACGATGTCTTGTGCATCTTTGACAGGTTTGAAATCTTTCCCTGCACACACATCTTTCTGGCATTAAAAAAAAAATCCTTTTACATCGTCAAAAGCACTCCCATTTTCAAAAAGCTGGCCTATGCAGATAGATGACAGTGACAAACCTTTAATTTCCCTTGACAAGCTGTCGACAACCCCCTTGTGGAAGACTGGTGACTTTTCTGAAAATTATTTACATAATTGTTTATTTGTATCTCTAGCTCCTTTTCCTGTTTCTCTCTCTCTCTCTCTCTCTCTGTATGTTGTAATTGGAAAGTCTCATCTTACCCAGCCTTGTAGAAAGCAAAGCAACCACAATGTTTGCAGATATTTGGAAAAATAGGACTGTAATACTGTAATCTAATTACCATCATCATCATCATCATCATCATCATAAAAATGCACTCTTTACTCCTTCTGTGTGGAACTTTCTCTGAACCGATGGGAAACACTCTGTCGAAATGTTCTACATTCTTCTAGAGGGACGAACAAAATAAGGCTTGTTGCTCTGTTGATTCTACCTAGTGACATGCTATTAGACATTTTAGGTTAGTGTTGGCCAGTTTGGGGATTAAAAAAAAAAGAGACAAAATGATGAGAGACCTCTAGTATGTAAGAGGATCTAATAATGTAATACACAATAATCATGTTTGTGAGAAATCATGCTGACGACTCCAGATGCTGAGTTCGTCTGAGCTGCTGCAGGAGCTACTTTGTGGCATGGCATTCTGTAGCCACATGCATAATGCGTGATTAATGTGATTTAGCCAGGTTTATCAGGGCTGGGCTGTGCCTGATTAAGGCCTGTGTGCTGCTGCATAGAGTTAAATGTGTCTCTTTATTACTGGCCTTTCTTACAGCCATGTTTCATAATTCCCTCTTTTCATCTTCACCAATCGCCTTAAGTACTTTGAAGAGCCTCTGAGCGCAGTTCAGAAATTCCCACTTAGGGACCATATCAAGTGTCAAAAACATCAAGTGTCCTATTTCAGTTCCTCCATCCCTCCAAAAAAAAGGCATATAACTTTGCACTAGGTTCTTTTAATGCACTTATAAAAAAGTATATGGTACTTACAAATAAGCATATGGACTTCCACAAATCAGCACTCCAGTACTTAAAGTTTAGAGGCTAAGCTTGTCCAGCCATTTTCCAGTTTAGAAGAAGTCAGACATGGAGGAATGGAAGGTAAAAAAAAAAAAAAATACTGCAGATCTTCGATTTGATTCAAAACACCTGACCTCTCAGTTTAAATAATATGTGCATATCAGCAAAATCCTGCCTCAGTTCTGTGTGAGAACACTATTGTGCATGTATGTGTGTGTATATATGTTATCATCTAAAGAAGTTTCTTTGCTGAGCTGTTCATTTATGCAGAAGTTTCTTTCTCCTCAGAGCATCGCCGGGTCTCGTGGCTGGCCCCCCGCTCCCTCCTTTCTCCATCTTCTCACTTTTTAATTTTCTCTCTCGTTTTTTTTTTCCCTTTGACTTCTCCTTCCTCTGCCCTCACACATGGAAGAGCATCATCTTGCATACATAGCACTGAGCGTGATGAGGGACTCAAGTATTACAAGTGTCTGCTCAGGGTTTTTCTGTTCAAAAGATTCAATTAAAAATAATTACCAAAAGATTAGTAGTAGCTGAACATGACTGTACTGTTTGAATTGATGTTTCCTTTTCATCTGGTTTAATAATAGAATGCTTTCTTAATTAAAAAAAAAAGCTCTGCCTTGGTACACCCTGAATAAAAGTTTGTTTGATGTGCAGAAAAATTAAATATTTTTTTTGATCTAACAAATTAATTTTTTCCTCCCCTCTCTCTTTTTTTTTCCAGCAGGAGATAAAGACAATTTAATTTAGATACCAGTGGCTAGAACAAACCATTCCCAGAGCTTTGGTCAACGAACAAGCTATAAAACCAAAACCCAGAACAATTAATTGCCATGGTGTTCATCTATAGTGTGGGGTTAGCTACGCAGGAGCGTGATAGCGCATGTTTGGGCGGTAATGATATTGGAGCGAGAGAATCCAGGAGAATTTTCTTCTTAAATTACATTCTCGGTGGTGGCTCTCTCCGTGTGGCTAATGCACAGCTTACAAATCCCAAGCGTGTATGCAAACACAGCAGGAATCTCCTACACCGCTGTAATTATGCCGCCATTTTAATCTCGTCCAGCCTTATGTAAGATTACACACGATGGAACTTAGATTGTGTCTCTGGGCCAGGCCTGGCATAGAGAGCTGAGCGAAAATGACCATATTCAAGTAAGCAGCCTGGGACTATCTCTGTGGCTTTGTTATTTCCATGCTCCACAGCACAGAATTGGCATAGACTGTCTTTCTCTCTCTCTCTCTCTCTCTCTCTCTCTCTCTCTCTCTCTCTCTCTCTCTCTCTTTCTCTCTCTCTTTCTCTCTCTCCCTTCTCTGTCCCTGCTTCTTTCCTTTAATCCACACTGCAGTTAAAGCTGTCAGAAACCCCACTACCTGTCACAGTACTGACCACTTCATCCTCTCTCACACAGCCACACAGGCCTGCTGCTGTTTGACCACACGTTGACCTCGGCCTGGTCCAGGTGGGAGCCATCAAAGAAAAAAGAAAAAAGAGCTACAGAGCAGGAGAGAGAGAGATATATAGTAATACCGTGACAAGTCAGGTAGACTCTGAGTTCATACCTCTGTACTGGCCTTCCTGTCTAATTTGTTCTGTATATTGTGAATAATAAGTGAATTCTGTCACACTTTTTAAACATATGCATGACTTGGACCGAGTGTGTTGCTTAATGTACATAAAAGGGTTTTTCTTAAAGGGGAAAGATATAGAGCAAGGGATGAGGAGAAATCTTTTTATTCACAGAAACAAGGAGTGAAACGAATGCAGATTTTCTTTTACTATGCAGGGAATTAATAAACAAAATATTTGATTCTTTTGCTTTTAATATTTAAGTTCACTCTGAAAAAAAAAAAAATCCTGGTCTGTTGACTGAGGCTTAAATGCAGGACCTGAAATATTTTTGTTTTTCTAGTAGAATTCCCTTTAACCTACCATGTCTCTCTCGAAAACTAAACTTGACCTGTATTCAACAAGTTTAATAGCTGGATCTTGATTCTTCTGAATCCATTTGCATTTCCATTTTCACTGCTAAATTCCCTTTTCATAATACTCGAGTAATGTCATATGTCATCAACTTTTTGTTTATGTTCCAAGAACAAGCCAAGATGTACCATTCAATTTTACATTTTAACAGCTACTACATGGGGTGTTTATCAGTGCCCTATCAGTGCATGCAATGATCCTGTAAGTGTTAAAATATTTTCTTCTCTTAATTAACTACTGTACAAAAATTAATTCTAAAAATTATTAGGATTCATTCTGTAGTATTAATTAGTGATAATGTAGTATTAATTAAATGTATTCTGGAGCAAACTGTGTGCTGCTATGTAAAATCAGCTTTGCAAATTAAAAGCTTCCAAAATATGAATTATGTAAATTATTTACAAGGAAATGCCAAGCAACAATTTGTGAATTGTCATGCTGTAACATTTTAGTCTTGAAGCAAAATATACTGTATGCTCACTCAGGTACTGCTCTTCCAGTCTTCTGAAGATTGAATAAAAAATAAAGCAATCAATCAATCAATAAATAAATAAATCCATGTATAACATTTATGTTTAACTAATTTGATAACTTAGTATGCAAAGTATGAAAATTATTTATTTGTGATTAGTCTTATAAGAGCATTTTAAAATTCAAGGTGACACATTATTTATTATTGTTTTTTTTAACTGTGTATAGAAAGAAAAAATCTATGGATGTTAATTATGTCCGGAAAAAAACATTGAAGAACAAAGGAAGAAAAAAAGGAGGGGTAAAAAAAAATGGATTTTTCATTCAATAAAATAATTTTCTTTATCTATGAACTCTGAGCCTTTGTCTAGTTTGTCTGTCCCTGAATATTCAAGAAATGAATGTCGGCAGGGGGAAGAAAAGATATTAATTAAGAGTAAATTCTGCATTGACTCAGACTTGTACATAAGACAAAAGGTTAAGTAAATGCCAGGGCTGCTATGTCACTTCAAACAATGAATATTAGCTTTGGAATCATTAATGTCTGCTGAGAAAACACAGTCAAATTGGACTCTTGATTGCCAGAAAATGTGAGGCCAGGGCTGTTTCATTTCAATCTATAGCTAAATTAGCCTCCGACAGCGGGTTGAAAACACACAATTAACTGAGCTAGGTGGGGCATAGGGGAACAGGACCTCTTATGTGCTACTAGATTGAGATTGAGCTCAGCTCCTGAAACAGAATCTTCTCATTGGCTTTACAAATCAGAGCTGAGCATCACGGGCTTGTGGTCCCTCTGCTACCTGCTACCTGTCTATACGCACTCTCAGGCTATACAGCTAGTTCAACAAGATTTAAGGACGTGAAGCAAATAACACTGCATTCAACATGATCTTGTACTTTTCTGTAATATTAGTTTTTTTCTATCTTCATTTTTATTAATTAAAAGCATTAGTCTAACCACTGATATTTCTCAGAACAATGAAGATATTTTCCCTGCAATTCGTACAGAAGTATGAAAAGAAATCAACAAGCAAGTGTGCAAATATACAAATAAATCCATGTGGTATTTAAAACCATGGTCTCTTTGTAGTGGGAGAAATCGCAAAAAAAAAAGAAAAAGCATTTGAGTAGTGCCAAGGTAGCATTTCAGAGCATATGGCATTTTAATTCCTGTTTGTCTCATCTGGATAACTCCGGCCCGTTGAATCTTCAGCTTTATCCAGGGAAATATGTGAAGAAGTGAAATACTTAAGAACAAAGGACTTCAATTTCCCCTGTAATGGGATTTTTATTCCCCATATTTTCCACAGAATTATGAAACTGCGAATTCCTGATTCACTGATTTATTTCTTTTAGTTGTCTCTCCCCTCACTGCCTCGCTCGAGCTGCCTCTTTTGCGTTCTGAGAATTAACAGACAATCAAAAAACATCTCCTTCACCTCCAAACAACTCCATCAATAAAGCACACAAATAACCCAACATTTCACTTCTGACACTCAGCATGAGAGGACGCTGAAGATGTGCGGGATGTTCATTTTTAATCACGAGTGGGCTTTGTGCCTGTTGACAGCTAGTGAAGTATGACTAATAAGTCCGGTGTTGCTGCTTCCCCGCTGAGGTGGAATGGTGTCGCCAGACACACAGCCCTGTACATCATAATAAAATTCATTGCAGGGTGGCTAATAATCTCACTGTTTTTCACTTTGGTGGCAATCATGGCTACTGGAACGAGCCATGATTCACCAATTAGTAGGCCATATTTCTGCAGCCTGCTAGTTTAAATGGACAGTGTCAACAGATCTAGCGAAGGCAGGAGTGAATTGATTGCACTAAGCAGAGATCAGCACATTCCTCACTGTGTAATAACACACACTCTGAGAGGTGTTACAATGTAACTACAGGCACCGTTTTCTGTTATAAGATTCTGTTATTCATTTCATATTCATTTGATTAGAATTAACCATACAATGGACTTATACCTTATATGCTTAATATACTTATATGCTTTGACATGATTACAATAATAATTATGAATGGAGCTACTGATAGAGATATTCATTGAGTCACAGCTCATGGCTCATGGGTTATGGTTGTCTGTTGTGTGCATTTGGGCTTCTTCCAGGATCTCTGGCTCCTTCTCATCTGGTAGGTCCATTTCAAATGATAAATCTATCACAAAAAATGTTAGGTGGTCAAGCTTTGAAGATTTGCATTTGATATAGTTTGCCCAAAATGTTTAGGATGTCAGTGCTAAATTCCGCAAACAGGAGATGTGAATGTGCGAGTGTGTGAATATGTGTTATGCATGGTGCCCTGTGATAAACTGGTGTCCAATCTATGGTGTCTTCCTACCTTACACTCAGCATTCCCTGGACCTGCTCTGGATCCACCAAGTTCACCGACCAGAATAAGGCTGAAGGTTATTGAAGAATGAATGAATATGACCCCAATGGACGGCATTGTCTAGGCTACAAACAATTCTGGATGATATTTAATGTAACCAATCCATAGGTCTTGTGGTTTAAAACAACATGAGATATTGACGTTTTAACGGGATGGATGTAGATAGAAAGTGCACCCATGGAATCATCAAGCACCTTGAAGAGGGTGATGGGAAGTTGAGCATTGTGTCCTCATTACAGAGAGCTCACGCACTGGCAGTGCCCCCTGCTGCTTTCACATGCTGCATGGCCCCCACACACATCCACCCCCTCCTTTACACAGTAACACACACAATAGGATATGACACCAACCCTCTGCTACAGTTTAAAGACTGCAGAGAGAGGAAGGGGCGGGGAGGGGGGGGGGGTGTAGAGAGAGGAGAGTGAGCGAGAGGGAAGGAGAGAGGACACATGCTGGTAGTGCAATCCAGTTTTATGATTATGAGGAAACAGACTAAATTCCTCAAGAACCCAGCCTACTGTTGCGTAGTGTATCTCTGCCGGCTACCTATAGGGAAAACCCACCACTGTTTAAGTGTTTAGGAAAACAAACAGAAGGCGGAATATTGTTTATTCTGCCCGTGCTCGCATTACATGGCAGCATCAATTACAGTATTTTGGCTATTACTGCCAGTATTGTCTGCCTCCAATGTGACAGCTGTTCTCAGTTTTGCTTTAAATGCTCGCAGGTTAAATACTGTGTTTTGGATAATGGGAGCGATGTGAAAATGGAAACCTCTCGGGATTCTCGGCGCTGCCGGGCATTCTCAGAGCCTGCCTGGAAATAATGCAGCAGGAAGAAACCTACAAAGCGTGGAAATAAAAATAAATAAATACATAAATAATAATAATAACAAAAAAATATTGGACAGAGAAGCGTTGACCTCTGCTCTCCACGGAACACATGCATCTCTGATCAGCCTAGAATTTGAAGAAAAAACAAGGCCCTGAACCTTAATCCTCAGACAAATAACAAAGCACACTTTGCAGCTGCCATGCACAACTATCAGCTCAGAGGCCTGAGAGAGTCCCAAGACAATGCCTCCTCTATCAGCCCCAGGACAAATATCTAGACAGCAATATTTTCTGCTTCAGTGCTTGCACTGCACGCAACTCCTAGGTGAGAGAGAGAGAGAGAGAGAGAGAGAGAGAGATGAGAGTGTTTGCTGAGTGACTATTTTAATTTAGTACCTGATGTAAATCTAAATGAAGTGACATCAGGGCATGAGATGGACACAACCCAATCACAAGCCCTATCTTCCATATGCCCTCAGAGTGAGTAACCTTAGCAACACTACCGACAGCATGGATTTTAAAGCCGCAATTTTATTTGCATCACTTTATCATATGAGGCACGGTGGAAAGATATGCTGCTGCTGCTGCTGCTGCTGCTGTTGAGTCTTGCTGGACATGACACATTCCGAGACAAAGAATTTTTTAAAAATGGAAACAGGCATTGGAAGCATTCAGTGACAACTTAGATTATACTCATTTTTTATTAAAGAAAGAAAGAAAACATGGACTAAAAAGAAAAAAAGAAAGAAACGGCGTATTGTTAATATCTTCAAAGGAATTTCTCATTTCTAGATTTTAATTCCAATAATTTAATACAGATTGTGGCAAATAAAAAAAAAGCCAAGTAGTCAGTATGATTTGTCATTAGTATGCATTTTCCTAAATGTCATGAACGAAAACCAGGGTAAACCATGAGCCTTAAGGGAAATTAACAATAAGCAATAAGAAATGTTGTTCACAGAGCATTACAGTGCACTTAAATACGTATGTTTTATTAAATATGATGTTTTATGTTAGCTATGATATCTGGGTATATCTGTTAACATTTCTGAAGCTTTAAAAAAACATAAAAACTCACTAAAGCAGGTTGTCCATCGAAAGCCACTGGAGAGGTGGAAATAGGCCAGACCCTAGCTGTGTGTTAATGAGAGAGAGAGAGAGAGAGAGAGAGAGAGAGAGAGACAGGGCTGAGGGGTGGATGAGTGTAGAAACCTCTGTCGAGTGCCAGCCCTGCCCAGCCACAGCCCCCTGGCTCTGGCCTAACTAGCCATCCATCACTGGCATGCAGGCCTGCAGTCCGGCTCTACAGGAGGGCGGGAGTGTGGGAGTGTGCACTGACTGCCAGCAGGCCCAGCCAGGCGTTTCCACAGCTCCACTAACGCATGAGAACAAAGCACTGCTGCAGGACTTGACCTGTGCATCTGGCCTTCGCAACCCTACAGCACAACGCACTCAGCACTGTAGTTATTTACACTGAGGTCCAATGTTTAATCAAATTCTTTTTCATCATTAATAACGCCTGTGATACATGGTAAATAAACTCCCAGAAAGCTGAAATTAGCGCCTGGTCTGTTACACCTGCATTCCCTTGTTTACTGAAAGGTTCCTTTGGGGGAGAAATAAATCCCCGAAGCATAATGTTTTGATGAATCTGGAGAGATATCTAGCACAAAGAATTACAAATGGGTGTGAGTGTCTGAGTGTGTGTGCGCTTAAGAGAATGTGTGTGTGTGTGTGTGTGTGTATGAAGCATCCAAAGCCTTGTGGAAAGAGCAGGGGGAAGGAGAAGATCTTCTACCATATGGCAGGGACTAGGATTCTCTAGTCTGCGTTCCCTCTGAAACAGGCTAAAACCACTGGAGCATGCTTCACATCCTTGCCCCCACCATTTCTCATACACACTGCTAATTGCATGTTGTTTTTGTCAATCAAAGCATACAGTTTTCTCTTTATCCTTCTCTTTTGTTCATCCCTTGTCTGTAATTCCTCATTCTTTATTTGCAATAAAAATATGTATTTATTTTTTTTTTAGGGAGAAAGCATGTTTTCTGAACTGTAAATAATTACGATTAGATTTAACCCACTTGATGTATTGTAGAATTATAATTTGTCATCTTTAGAACCTTTAGTAACATACTTTTTGGATATTTTATAAATATTATATTTATTATATATTATATGTTTTATATGTTGGAAATATGTGAAATAAGCTGTGAGGAAAATGTGAAATCAAAGTAGATAAGCAATATGGAGTCAGGTTTAGGGATGCTGATCTCTTACATTAAGTCTGAGGTATAAAAAGTACATTTTATTCTAGTATCACAAGCCTTCAA
This sequence comes from Hemibagrus wyckioides, assembly GCF_019097595.1. Lineage (NCBI taxonomy): Eukaryota > Metazoa > Chordata > Actinopteri > Siluriformes > Bagridae > Hemibagrus > Hemibagrus wyckioides. Next base: position 15,846,913 of record NC_080712.1, read on the forward strand.
GCTTTATCAATATACCTTATTTTATAAATATATTTCAGTCTGCATGTGTGTGTGTGTGTGTCTAAAATTTAAGTGTATATGTGTTCAGACAAAAGTATGCATTTCTGATAAAACAGAAAGAAATAAAACTCCATTTCTACAGCTAATATCTTAAATAAACTTCATTTACTTAGTCAGGGTTAGCCATACTCAGTTTTTTTTACCCCTTTGTTTGACAATACCACCAATCTGGGAGGACAGATGTACAATTTTAATTATCGTGTCTAACTACTAGCCATGTAGCATTAGTGAGCAGCTCAAGAGAAGAATGCAAACAACTGTGATCTATGTCTACATAACCAGGGAGCAGGAGGTACATGAGCAGTGGAGAGAGGAACCTTGTCATCCATCTCAGCCTGGTGTCAAATCAGCTGCTTGTATTATTACTGGATTATTATGTGGCTGGATGGCATGTAGACCTGATGTCCTATCATTAGGTCTCATCTACAGTATATAGATATTCTCTGTACTGTTTAACATCATGATTTCATGACACTTTTTTTAAATATACTAGCATAATAATAGAAATCAAATATTGTGTATTGTCAAAGTTCACTTCATTGCATGTGGGATCTGTAAGTGCCTCATGACTTGGATTAATTGGCTGAGCTTTGCATTGCAGTAATATCTTTTTTAATACACATTCAAACTTCCTCTTAAAGGATATGTGTATAAAAAACCTCAATGCTTTCTCCTTCACACACTTAATAGCACTTAAAATAGGGTTCATGAATATCTGTAAACACGCTCAAATCAAAACTATGCTCAGTATGCGGAGAAATCAATTTCGTCACCTTCTGAAGCACCACTTGAAGTGTGTGTCTTTGGAAACACAGAATGCAGATCCGAATCTCTAAATGTCAAAGTGTAATACCACCTAGCTCAACTAAAGAGCTCCATAAATGTACACTTTACTGCCCACAGGACGTGGATTAAAAGACGACATAATAAAGAAGATGGTCATTACTATCATAACTTTAAGTGCTAAAACGTTAAACTATGATATTAATTGTAACATTCGTTTTCATTATCAGTAAGTGTTAAGTCAAAGTTCAGATACGCAGTTATATGCAAGATATGACCCAGATGTCTAAATGTGAGCACACTATTGCTGTCTTTAATCATGATTATTTTTTCATTTGCATACAGTATATCTAGAACTGTTCATGTATATGTAACATATGGGGGCATTTTACATCATTACTTGAGCCTTAGCTATTAGCAAAAGGGCTAATCTAAATAATCAATAATAATAATAATAATTCGAAACAATTCTGTTGATTTTAACCCCACAGAATTATTTGTTTAGAAATGAAGAGCATAGGTTATGGGGGAGAGCACAAAGAAATCATCCCAATGGATATTCAATGTCAAAGCCTGTACTGTAGCTTTCGTATGTGACTACATCCAAACTGTTCTGAGCACAGTAAATATTTGCCTTTTTTAATTATTGGTATGTTAGACTGTACTGTACATGTGGATGGGTCTGATTAGAGGTCAGTAGTTTTAGTCCTCGGTGAAGCAAATGGCAGGGATCAGACACACAGCTGTCCTCTCTGACACTCGGAGCAGTCGGTAATGTGCGCTGGCAGCTTGTGGCAGATCAGCCTACACACCTCACACAAATTAGGAGCTATTTATCTAAAGCACTCTGCACTCAATGGAAATGATTACCAAGACGGTCAAAACCTATTTAGCCCCACTGAATAGCACATCTTCATTAAAGCAGGAAAAAATTAAATGATATATTCTATTTCAAGGACTGTATCAAAACACCAGGAGATTAAAACACATGCCACATGCATTCAGCCATTTGTGATATTTGTATTGTAAAGTGTTATTCCCCTTCAAGCATTCACTGAATGTAACATATAAACTGGCTTTCAGGAGAACTGAGTGAACAGAAATGAATATGTGTTTAACTCACTTTTTAGCTAAAGAGTCCTGCTAACTTCACAGCAAGTAGTGCAAAAAGAACACACTGTTATTGAAGAAACTTCAAGGGTTCCTTGAAGTGATTCGTTTTTTATTCTTTCTTCAAACATGATCAAAGGAAAGGATTAAAACCAATTATGGAGTTGAAGCCATTTTAGAACCATTTTGGATCTGAAAGAAAGAAGAAAAATAGTAATAAAATGAATAGATAAAGCTGCAAACAAATAAATAAAGTACAGACACAAGGGAGCCTTAATGATCATAAAAAGATTTTTCCCCTTGAATTTCCTACTCTGCATTTTTTTCCCTCCTCCATCCTTAAACTCAACGGGGCAGATTCAATTAAAGACTTCTTAGTAGAGGCTGGACGTCTCACTAGATCTGCTCCTCCAGCAAGGTTTGGGGTGGAGGAGGGACCTAATTAGCTGAGAGAGATGAACAATTATCTTATTTAAATTGGCCAGACTTATATATGTCGTGATAGGCTTCCATTTGCACTCTAGCACAGGAAGCTGAGCACTTTCCCTTTCCTTTGTTGCTGAAATGGCCCATAGATCTCTTTCTCTCCCTCTCTCTCTCTTTCGTCTCATCTCTCTCAACCTCTATCTCTCTCTCTCTATCTCTCTTTCTCTCTCTCTCCTTCGTCTCATATCTCTCTCTCTCTCTCTCTCTCTCTCTCTCTCTCACACACACACACACACACACACAACCACACAGGCACCTGGCACTCTTCATTTCAGAGCTTCACTGATCCAAGCACCACCAACCTATTCCACACATAATACAACCTAGAATTATCAATTAGATGTTGATACAAACTACAAATTCATATCAGAGAGGTCTTATTCCTCATCTACTTCTCAAAGTTTTCATTTAAATGATAAGAATCAGTACAAGCCTTTATACTCTTATTAAATAGCCAATATTGTACAATTCTCACTTTTTCCCTTGAACTCCACTTACAAAGACTGTTTTGTTTTATGTGCTATAACATGTCTTCATTCATTATTACACGATTATTTTACATAACCTCTGCTCATTGACCTCTATTCGGATTAGATAGTGTGAAATTAGGAATCAGGGCAGGAAAGAAAGAAATAACTTCAACTCCACTGTGTATAGCAAAAGTTTATCTTTCAGTACGAGGCCCAGTATTTAGAACGCTGATGGAACGTAAGACCAGTTCACAAAATCACAAAAGTAAAGAAACTGGACAGAATGACAGTTATTGGCATGTGCAACTGCCCCTAACTGCATCATGTCTGCTGAAATGTGGATCATACACTGGATGCAAAGTGTCAGCCAAGCTGCCACACAACACAGGCTACAACACCTAACACCATCTCACCGCTGTCACCAGCATGGGCAAACAGTCAATCCCCATAATGCTACCTCTGCAAAGGAGAAAGACGGTAAGTTCTATTTCTATGGTTTATTTACTACGTTTCAGTGTCAGGATTGTACATTTACTGTGTCTACTGAGTGAAAAAGTGTAGGTGACACATGTGACAATGGATTCTGATGATACAAATAACTGCAGAAAAAAATTCAAGCTGCACCAAGAAACTTACCATTGGCTGGTCAGAGCAAGATTCCAATTTAGATGGTTAAAAGCAATGAGAACTTCAAACTAGACTCAAAAACTTATTTAACCAGTGGATTACCCTGAGAAAACATAAAAAAGGAAGGAATTGGTGACATGATTATCCTAGCACTTTATCAATTTCTGATTCACAATGGAACAACACATTCTAAAAAAAAATCATGTAGAGGAATTCAGCAACATCTCAGCCAGCCGACTCTCCAGAGACTTCCAGCTGTGGTGCTAGAAGAGCAACATCAGCATCCTCTCTGGTAAGTCTGGTAGTATAACGGGGGAGTGAGTAAAGGCAGAACACAAGCATGAAACTCAACGTGTGCTTTTTTTGGGTGTGTTGAAGGAACATAGTGAGCGTTCATGGCAGGGATCAAAACACATGCTGACAGAATGGGGCATAACTACATTCAAAAACAAGCAAAGGCCAAACCAGGAAACACTTACAGTGACAAGAAAACAAGACTTAATGACAAATTCACACTAAGACACTGTGATGGGACAAAAAACAACAGGATATAAATTGACAAACTAAGGATTAAACACATGACAGGTGAACACATTAGAGCAACAACCAGTGACAAGGCCAGAAATGGAACGAGAACTAAAACAGAAACAAAAACAAAACAAAAGGCATGATGTGAAGAACAAAACAACACAACATGAAAGCAGCGCTTGTCACACTGGGAACCGTGATGTGCAAAGAGAGAGGTATTTTCTGACAGGTATACGTTTTCCTATTTCTCTATATACCATTAGTCTGAAAAGAGATGCTCAATTACATGAGAATTGTCACTGAGAAAAAACAGTACCTCTGATGGCATAGCATTAACAAAACTATAAGCAAAACAGCTGGACTGAGAGAGAGAGAGAGAGAGAGAGAGAGAGAGAGAGAGAGAGAGAGAATATGGCCTTTTCTTTGAATTAAGTAAGATATATTGGAACATATATGACCGAGAGGTATGCTCTGTTAGATCGATTGTTTAAAAACTTAATGGACTCTTAGACTGAGCCCTGGGTTTCACCTGTAAAGACTGCATTTGTTGTTAAAAAGGATAAGCCAACATAATTTAAGCTGCCTCATTCTAAAGATGAGAAAAGAGAGGAGTCATTGCACAAGCATTGGGTATAGCCAATAAAACAACTTGGAATGTCCTGGAAAAGAAAGAAACCACTGGTGTACTTACAAGCAGACATCAAACTAGAAAAAAAAGAAAGCTGTGAAGAACATAGAAGAATATAGATCCACAAATGAATAAGGTGTACATAAAAAGAACCTATATGAGTCCTATATCTAGGAGGAGGGTAAACTATTGGTCACCAGTCTAACAAAAAATCTGGACACAGGCCTCTGAGGATGGACCAGGATGTGAAGCCAAGCATTTGGCTTTGGTTTTGCAGTCTGAAGTTAATATGAATGGTTCATTCTACTTCCAAAGTCCCACTTTCAGTTCAATAGCTTCTGCAGTGAAGCTCAGCAAACTCAGTTTCCTTCTTTCATGGTTATTCTAGCATCTTCACCATATCCATATGATCACACAACGTCTCATACCTTTAAATCACTTTGGTAACCTTCAATATAAAACAAGAAACACGCTTTAAAGGATCACTACTGTACATATAAAGATGGATGTTATCCAAGGTAAAAACTATACAGTTCTTATATGAAAACCACCTCAATATCCTTTTGATGAGGGTGAAACGGTTGAAGAAAATAACCCTTTTTAAGAATAAATCTTAATATCTAGCAGAAGGGAGAGAGAGAGTGAGAGAGAGAAAGAGAGAGAGAGACAGAGACAGAGAGAGTGAGAGAGAGAGAGAGAGAGAGAGAGAGAAAGATAAAAAAATCAATGTTTGAGACTTGTCTTTCTTACATTCAGTTTGAGGGTTTGTGGCGAGCACAGAGAGAGCACATTGAAGCCGAGGACATCACAGGTCAATAAGAAATCAATAGTGGTGGGTGAATCTACACTGAGGAGATGAAAGGCTGTAGAGAGGGCCTTGGCCTAGACCATTGTTTGCTGCCTCTCGATGCAGAGGAAGAAGGATGCACAGGTTATTCTGCAACACTTCACGGCAAACCGTCCATTACTTAACCCTTTCATGCATGAATTATTAACACAATTCCTGAATATTTTTTTAAAAATAAACTAGACCTCGATTTAGATACTACTAACCTTGTCATGACCTAGGTTAGATTAAACTGTATGAGTTAAAAAAAAAAAAAGTAAGCACATTTTCAATACTGCTTGCACAGGATGCCAACAACAAGCTTCTCTGTAGATACAGGGTAAAAATAATATTGTATACTTTATTAAATTTATCATGCATGTCACAGCAATATCGTGTTAAGTCACACCACAAAGTCACATCAGTTGCATGAATTACTCAACAGCTTTATTTGACAGAATTATTTTCTATTTTCCTTATAGCTCGGTTGTTTACAAATGTATAGAATGGCTCCGTTCAAAACCTTTAATAAATTTTAGACTTTAGATGGCTAATCAGAAGGCCATTTATATCCAATAGGCTATATATAATATTTTACTAATAATATCTAGTGAACAGCAAGAGCGTTGGTGGCTCAATGGAAGGCTTCCCCAGCCACTGGATGCAGTGCCGGTCCCAAGCCCAGATAAAATTGGAGGGTTGTGTCAGGAAGGGCATCTGGTGTAACACCTGTGCCAAGTTGTTGTGTGGACCAGTTGGTCCACTGTGGTGACCCCTCACACACGTAGGAAGCAGCCAAAAGATCAACATCAACCTAGTGAATAGTAATTAGGTCCGATTATGGATGAGGTTGTTTAGAATTTTTTTTTAAATTTCCAGTCGACATCAAAAAAAGACTCAACTATTACTACTCAAAAATATGTACATTATACATTAAATATGGAAAAGCTTGACCTTTTAGAAACATATTCACTGGTCTGGGTTCAGTAACAAATATTCGATATTTCCAATCTGAGAAGCATTTTATGACAGTCTGACTCTTCAGTACCTTTCAGTACAAACTGGGATTTTAGGATTACAGCATTAACACAGAGCCAATCCTATTCAATATACAGTGATATGCTACAGTATGATGAACAGTTAAATGATAGAGATATGGTACAGATAAATGAGTGATGTCAAGATTATACACCTGATGAGAGATATGTAAAGTTTCAAAAACAAGAAAAGAGCTGGATTGGCTAATCTAAGTTACACATGTGCAATGGCCCTGCAATGGACTGGAAACCAATCAAGGATGTATTCTTGCCTTGTGCTCAGTGTTTCTGGGATCGGCTCTGGATCCATGGCAACCCTGATAGAGTGGTTACTGAAGATGAATGAAGGCAGGAATAAATGAATTTCTCCTTTTCTTGCTATTCCATGCTTTACTAATAAATGAAAATCACCATCTTTTATTGAAGGTTCTTACTCAGCAAGAAACAAACATAATTAAAGATGACACTCTCCTGACTATACATATCTTAATACTATGGCGATACATTTATATGCATAGCTATTTAAAACAAGGCAGGACTTTAATCGGCATATTAAACACTGAAAAAAAACATACAGAAGGAATAAACAAGAATTACAATGGTTAAAAACTTTTTTTTTATTTGCTATCCTGATTTGTATTTTATTTTTTTGGTGTTTTTAACCACTGAGCCACGTGCTCAGGGATTCCCCAAACCTCTGTGTGTTCTCAGCATCTTTATCGGCTTCTCATAATGGGCTGCAATCGATCAGGCCCTCTCGTCTCTGCCGTAATTGCTTTGCTGATTGGTTTAATTTCACAGACAGTCAGAGACTAAACTGAAGAGAATGCATACATAATTTTTTTTTCAACCTGCAAAAATATACTTGAGTTACAAAAAAACCTGAATGATCCTGTGGAATTACGTATATCCATGAGATTTACCCCCCAAGGCTCAGATGCTTTCTTTAAGAAATGGGAAGAGTTAAAAAGCAAATCAACCAATTAGGCTAAAAACGGATATCAATTAGACGCTGCACTTAGGATTTCTGATGGATTAAAGGCATGCAATGGTCTATGTATAATGAGGTTTGACAACCACCTAACCAACCCCTTATGGCTGCAGTCTTATAATTAACACTAACATTTATTGATGGCAAAGTATACTGAAGTTACAAACTCATATTCACTCAGGCACTGAAATAGATATGTCATGGGAAAAAAGTGCAGTTCTTCAATTATTTGCTAATAATAGGCTCCTATTAAAAGAAAGCACAATTTTAAGATATATTTAGACTTGTGTCTTTTTGACATGAACTGGTGTAGGTCAGGGGGCTTAGCACTTAGTGGCTAGCACATTTTCCACACACCTCCTGGGTTGGGGTTTTATTTTCTTCCTCCTCCCTGTGTGCACAGACTTAGAATATTCTCCCCAGGCATCAGGGGTTTCCTCATGGTAAATTGTCCAGATTGTATGGTCTGAGTCTTCTGGAATAGACTCCATGTTCCCTGTGACCCTGTGTATGATAAGCAGTAGGGAAAATGGATGGATGCATGGGGTGGTTAAGGCTCTGTGCTGTTGATCAGAAGATTGTGTTTCAAGCCCCAGCACTGCCAAGTTGCCACTTTTGGGCCCGTGAGCAAGGCCCCCCAACCTCCCCTTGCTCCAGCGGCAGTGTATGATGGCTGACCCTGTGCTCTGACCCCAACCCTCCAAGGATGGGATATGCAAAGAAAGAATTTCACTGTGCAGTAATGTATATGTGACAAATAAAGGCTACTTATTTACTTGTAGGGCAGCATGCACTGTGTTTTTTTTCTAGAGCACACCTGTGTAATGGCTGAGGGTGAAAGGGCACCGCTGCAAAGGTGGGCGTTATTGAGAATCCTACTGTTGTGGCAGGGTGCCAACATGAACATGGCTGCCACCACAGAGTAGCAGCTCAAACACACACACACACACAATGTTTCATATGATTCGTATGTATTCTTAGTTAATGATGTAACTGTATTCATGGTAATTAAGCAGGTTGTTTGACTTGTATGTTTTTTTTTGTTTTTTTTTTACATCTAGTGGTGTAGTGCAATGTGTAATGTTTTTTGTTTTTTTTGGTAGAGCACACCTGTATTACAGGCTGCAGGTGAAAGGGCACAGCAGGGTGGGCGTTATTGAGGCTCCTACTGCTGCAGCGGGATGCCAACGGGAACGTGGCTGCCACCACAGAACAAAAGCTCTCTCATTCTCTCTCTCTCTCTATCTCTCTCTCTCTCTCTCACATACACACACTCTCTCTCTCTCACACACACACACACACACTCTCTCTCTCTCTCTCTCTCTCTCACACACACACACACTCTCTCTCAATTATGTGTTATCTTTAGAAGCATTGTTTCATATGTGTGCTTAGTTAATGATGTCCTCTCATGTAACTCTATTCAGGGTAATTAAGCAGGCTGTTTGTGCAAAATCATGCCCTCATGTACATGTGTCATATCCTCACTCCCACACACATGAACTCTTGCTCTTACACACACACACACACACACACACACACATACACACGCGCAGACACACAGAGCTTTTAGTCTATAATATGTTTTAAGCAGCTGGTCATTGTAGAGGGTGGTAAATTAACAGTATGAAGGTGCAATCACATGGCTCTCAATATGGCTTCGGACACGTAACAAATTAAATTAATAATTTGTAGTCTTTATGAACAGGCAGCTCAGATAAACATCATAACCTACTGCTCTCCTGTGCCCAGCAGGAGACTCTTTCACATATGTTATTTACAGTTACAGTTACAAAATACATAGTGCTTTATTAACATCGTTATAACATATGCACAAAAATAGGGCATATGATCACACTACTGGTGCTTGTGGGTTTAGCTGACTTCAAATGTGACTATAGGCACAGACAGTAATCTGGCACAAACAGCTTAATTGCAAGAAAAGGGGTTGAGTTCGAATGAATACTTTATCAAGAGATGTAATTAGGCATGCTGCTGTGATATCCAAACAAATCAGCTCCTCTCCTTCCCCACCAGCAGACAGTGACATTTCTGTAAGATCATACAATTAGATTTCACTTAGAAATTTCACATAGATATTTTAGTGTCTGAAATAACCAGCTGGCTTGTGAGGGTGCTTAGTGACACGTGTCAACCCCTTAAGCAGCATTTTGTATGATCACGTCTCTGTGGAAATAAGCTCAGGTATTTAATTTATTTTGTTAGACATACTATTGATTCTGTTAATTATATAATGTTCCATGCATAATCACGCATCAGCTGTCTGATACACATTTAGAAGCAACATCCGATTTGTCTGTTCTTAATTATCACAGATTAAACAATTCAGTCAATTATGTTTAGCTGGGTAAGGTAACCTATTTATGTTGACATCCACCAAACAGTGTTGGAAGAAATGAGAAAGGATCGTTTTGCAGCAACAGGGAGGCTTGATATGCCGTAATGCAAACAAAATTTTGGAACAAAGTGAATCACACCTCGTGTTGTGCCACTCTACCATCATCAGCATAGTCAAGCTTATTTCTGGAAGGAAATGTCTTGCTTTGAATCAAATTAGCAATACGCTGATTTTACACCCCTCAGTTTAGCATCTGTGTGCACAAAAATAGATCCAACTCCTGAATTCCGCCTTCCACGTTAAATAAGATGCATCTCACCAGTATTTTTGCAATCTGTGCATGTGTATACTGCATAAAGCATACATGTATATATGTATATCTGTATGACGTGTCATAAATCTTTGCTTATATTCTTGGCAAAGGAAACCAGATTATTGAGAAATGAGGTCAAGTGCCAGAGAGAGAGACAGAGAGAAAGAGAGAGAGAGAGAGAGAGAGAGAGAGAGAGAGAGAGAGAGAGAAGCAGTAAGCAGCTGAACTCAGTTGTGTTTTAGGTCAGCGCCTCTTGTGACAAGTTGGAAAGTTTGTCAGCTTATGTGCTGGATACTGGACAGTGCTGCAATTCCGGAGGAAGCCTTCACATTCGTAAACATGTCACACTTAGAGTGCAGACCATTGCAAAGCCATAGAACAACCACTGCGCTTCCCGGAAAACCCCTAACAATCTCCTGTTACGGAGGCTGACCATCGTATCACCGGTCCTTATAGCAATAAAAGCGATCCCATCCAAACACAGAGAACATAAATCAGTCACACACAACCTAATTTACGTTTGCACATCTTCAACATAAGGTCAGGGAAAAAAAGCTGCCACATGGAGCGATGTCCTCTGGTGTGTGATAGGCATTGCAGTCTAGTGGAAAAGCTGGAGTGTGTTGTGGAATGTTTGTGTGTGGGCCAGTGAAGTTGGAACGCAGCCTGTGCTCTGATCCGGGGACTTTTCCGTCGGCACTCAGGCTCCATTCTCAGGCCCAACAAGACACAGCGTCTCCACTGACAGGTGTCCAGACTTCACCCCGCCAATTAACATTTGGAAAGGATTAATCAGCTCCCGTTCAGAGCCCAGTTTTAATGAGTCTGAGTGTGCCTTCAGCCAGATGTCCTCCTCTATAGGTATCTACAAGAGCCTGTTGGTTTAATTAATTATTGATGTCTTAATACCTCCCGCTGTGCAAGTCTCAATCACTAGTGAGCTGTAAGCACCAGCATCCTGCGCTTCACTCCAAAAATATACATGAACATGCTACACACATAGCATATTTGGCCTGATCTCCAGCTACTTTAAATATCAGCAAATTATGTCAGTTTACATAAATTATATTCTAATATGCTGTCCTACTTATGTAGTCACATTCAAACAGCATGCTATTCTGTAAAACTGCAATCACATAGAGCAACTGACTTACACTGGGGATGAACTCCTGGAAGCTGGGAGTCCTCACTAGTGTCAGAGGAAGCATGTTGAGCATTGAGACTTCCTGGTTAGTAGCTGCCATGTAGTCTGAGTCACAGATAAGCAGTTTATGGCACCTGAATACATCTTATACATCTGTACATGTTTCTGGCCACAAGATTCAGAATCTTTAAAGCTGGAGTCACTCTGTACTTCCAGGTATGTGAGCTTCTGAGCAAGATGTAATCAATGGATTAAAAAAGAAGTATTGTGTGTTGTTTAGGAGTTTATTCGAGAATTTTATATGAAGAATTAAATTTTATATGAAGAATTAGCCTTAAAATATGGCAAAATGGCAAATCCTAGGATGACACAGGAGGTAAAGAAAGCAAAAGAAGTTATGAAGATATGAGATAACATTTTTTAATATCTTACAGTATTCTAAAAGGGTAACATATTTCTATATCGCTCTCCATAGTGTAACATGACAGCCACAATAATGAAAAAGAAATATATACAGAAAGCATTGATTTACAATTAATTATCACACACACACACATACACACACACACACACAGGATCAGGTAAAGCAGTACGTCTGTGTAAGTTTGCAAAGGTTGGCGATGAAAAATGATGCCATGAAACAGAAGCATTTCCGTGTTTGCAGCTTCTCGCACATGTGTTTAATCACACTTAATAATGTATCTACAGTGTCGGCTCGCACACAGATAAATGAGAACACATGCTGAGGTACAGGAGATATTTATCAGGATGAACAAAAAAAATGCAAACTCAAGCACTTTGGTCTTCTCCTGCCCTGCTATTTGGGAAAAATAAAACTTCAAGCAGTAGGTCAAATGGTCAGCTCAGAGGTTCTAAATGATTGAGTTGTGTTGCCACAAAACAGGCCTTTCTTCTTCCTTCATTTCCTTCATTTTTTTCTTCCAGATAATCCCTACTGAACACTCTGCATTTTTCATCAGATGAGATGGAAGTTGACTTCAGGCCAAAAACAGTGGGACTATGCTAGAACAATATTTTGACAGGTTAGAGTCAGAAATTTGGAAGAGAAAGTGGGTCTGATTGATATGTTGATGGGTAAAAGGAACGTTTTTATTTACTTTAATTGTGAAATATAGCAACCGGACTAAAACATGTGTTTTGCTTTTGATCATGCACAAAGCTGGCCATATGAAGTGCCACAGAAGTTTTGGCCACTGCTACTGGTCAAAATGGTTACAGAAGGGAAATTAATGTCTGTACCACCTAACCAACCACCAACACCCCCACCCCCATGCAGCCGCCTGCGTCTTAGGCCTCACAGCATCGACTTCTAAATACAGAGACGCAGCTCCATTCATGTAGTGTTATTGCAACACTAATGCTCACAAGCATGGATTTGGTGTGGGGAGCCATATATCTGCACAGCTCCTGAATATGTATGCTCTGGAAAGAGAGGAGTGCGTCAGCTGAGACACTGAGGATTTGATGTTCAATAAAAGAGTAAGCCTTTGACATGAAATATGAGAGGAGCTAGCCTCAATATAAAAGAACCAGGGAGGGAATTAGGAATAAGGAGAATTCTCTCAGATGTTCAATGTAGGGGGAATTATGAGGGAGAGTGATGTTCTGAGAGTGTCCATGTATATGAGAGGAGGAGAAAGAACGAATGACGGATAATGCATTTTATTTCTATCATTTTACTGGAGGTGTGGGATACAAAGAAGAATAGGAAATCATGAGCATTATGTATGAGCTTTTCCACATTTCCTGTTACATATTCAATGCTAACTGTTTTCTGCAATATTTTTCTGGCAAAAACACAACGTCTGTGTGTGTGTGTGTATGTGTGTGTCACTGTGAAAACAGATGAGTAAGTCAAGTACAACTTTTTGAGCTTGGTCTCTATATCATAAATCAACGACAGTTCAAACACAATGTAGTGCCTACAAATGAGTTTATCAACCACTAAGTGATCCAGTGAAGTACTTTAAAGTATGACCTATAAATGAAACACGCGCCACACACACACACACTTAAAGAGAGTAAAGGAGAACAGGGAGAGAGACGAAGAAATGGAAAAGGTGCAGGATTACTCCGTATCTTTATATACAGGTGTATAAACTTCAGAAATAATAGTTGAAGTGTCTTGTGAAGTAGCAGAAAGAGAGAAGGATCAAAGAGTTTCGATTGTATAATAAAAATGTAGGCCTGCCAGAATCACAAGGCTCATGACATGCTTCCAGTTGTGGGCGAGTACCACATTACTGATGTTTTCCATTGCTATTAGGATTTTGGGCCTTATTCCTCTTGACACTGTAATTGTTTTTTCAAATCCAGATGAATAAATCATGGCAGTCTATTTAAGAATTAAAACAGGTCTCCACTGACAGTGCTTTAGACCTCTAGGGCTCAGTACAGGGAGATGTTTACCCAAACAGCTTTCTCAGTGCATGTTTGCTCCAAGGACTCATAACCATAAAGGAATATGATTGATAGAGAAAAACATGTACCTGGGCATGATTTTTTTTTGTCCACGCCCATCATAATTTTTGTTCTGAAGCAATCATTCATTGCAAAAAACATTTACATTTGCATATCTTTGTTGCGATGTTTTAAAATTCTGATTAAATGGTAGGAATCCTTAAAAAGAGATTAATGAGGCTCACTGTACAGAGCAATACTGCGAACTGGGCATTATTATTATTATTATTATTATTATTATTATTATTATTATTATTATTATTTATAATAATATTATTTATATTATTAATATTATAATAGATTATTATTTTTATTATTATTATAATAATAATTATTGTTGTTGTTGTTGTATTATGGTCCTGAATGGTACCCAGTGGTATATAACAAAGTAAAGTTTTTCTGTGATTCTGTTTATGTGCATAATATAAGCAATAACAGTGTTATAAAAGTGTTTTCTGCCAGCAGCTCATTTAGATTTTGTGATAGAACTGCTTTATGAAACATCTCACACTGCAGCAATCTGCTGTTGCTTAAGTTGTCCTTTGTCTGTAAAAAAAGTTCAGTCCAACATTTCCATCAAGAAAAATTTCAGATTGATTTAGCAGACACATGGCTATTGATGAGTGGCTAAATCACCAAGAGCATGGGGGAAAAAAGGTTTTACAATGGCTCTCTGTCCTGCACTCCCACTGAAGTTGTTCAAACTCAAGCAAGCTATTCAAATCACAAAATAGACATGAAGTAAAACATTTAAGTGAAAAAAAAAAAAAATCCAGCTTTATGGTTATTATTAAGACTTACATAAAGATCGAGTTTTATAAGCAATTTATATGAAAATCCAAATAAATCTGAAAACCATCGTCATCTCAAGTGAACAGTCTGCAAACAGTTCTCACATTATTCCACTTAACAGCTTTACTGAATTCAATATTTATGCTGAATAATGTGTACTGACCACACAGTGGCCTCAGCCTGATCCCTCTGGGGTCTGCTCTCTCCACTGGTCTGTTCTGAGCTCTTTAGCTATCACAGTGAATTAGTGTAAGACTTGCAATGCACCTTTAGGTCTGTGAGCCCTTTTAAGCCACTCTGAGGTCACCTCCTCTGCTAAATATAAAGCACAACCTTTTGAACATTCGTTTTCACTTGCCAGGCCGGTGGCTTAGATAGCACGCAACAGAAAGCACACACTTTCCTGACACTCTCCCTCTAATAGCACTGATGGGAGATGGACAAAAAAGGAGGGAGGTGAAGAGACCAGGAGTAATAAATGGTGCTAAGCTGTAACCTTGCAAATTATCATGCAAAATAATATCACAGTCAAAATGTTACAAGAAATGAGAGTAGTTTTCTCTTAAATTACAAGGCATTAGCAGCATTTGGGGTTTTTGGAAACATTGAAGTAGATCATTTATGTGTGTGTGTGTGTGTGTGTGTACTACAGGCTGGGAATGAAAGGCCACTAATCTACCGAGCCTCTCAGCCACTGGGCTCTTAACCTGGAAATGGACAGATGAAAGAGGAGGAGAGGCCTCTGAGAAGAGAGGAGGTAGGAGCACCTGTGACCCCACAGAACAGGGCACAGAGGAGCAGCCAGTAATAGGACAGGACAAGAGAAAAATGGAGATAGTGCAGGGGGAGAGGGGAGTAAAGTGTGTGGGGGAGAGATGGAAGAAAAGCTGAGATGGCAAAATAACATTAAAAAATAGTACAGAGACAAGAACCAGTTCAGAGAAACTGAATGAGTGGGTGAGTGAGAGACAGAGAAAACAAGCGAAGAGTGCGACTCCAGGTAAAAACACTGAAGTGGCTAGAAACCGACTGGCTTACAGTGATAGTCCCAACACCACAGATTTCAACAAACATTCACTCTCCTGTATAGAGCATTAAGGGAGATTTGCACTGTGGAGAAATATGACAGAGGGTGTGGTAGAAAGGTAAAACACACGCATAAGGAGCTGAAGTGAGAATACGAGGGCTGTGGGGAGTTTGGTGAAGGGGTCTGTTCAATGATCCATCCTGGTGGTCTCTGTACTCAGAGCTCACCACTGCACTAGACAATGGCCACTAATTGGCCTGGCTGTTGGTGGTCCTGCTGGAACTGCTGCATTGTTGGAGACCTCCCCTCTGGACACAGTGCTCTCGTGCTGTGAGGAAGACCAGAGAAACAGAGAGAGGGAGAAGGCAGAGTAGAGTCTCAGTCTTATCAGGTCCTGGGTAGTTGTGTAATAAAACTGCACACACATTGCACACAGTTGCACTTTATTCAGAAACAGCAATACTATATTCATATCCATATCATCAGTCACTGTATTCATATTCTATATTTTTTAATGTATTTATTTTTCCTTGTACAGCTAATTCCATTTTATTATACAGCTAATTGTATTTTATTTCCATATTATTTCACTGTACTTTTAAATTCCATTTTTTTTATTACAAGATTCAATTTTTATTTTGACTCTATGTTTATAATATAATAATAAAATGTGAATCTAAATAATACACAAAATTCTAACTATGATTCAATACAATAAAGTATGTATATATATATATATCTAAACAAATAAAATAAATAAATAAAATAAATTACTAAATAAATAAAATCCATTGCCTATATACAGTGTCGGTTTCTGATAACATACAACATTGTAAAAAGTACAATCTGTAAAACTTCGGAATGGTGAAGTGAAGTTTTGTCTGATCACTTCATCCAGGAGATTTTACTGAGTCTGTGTCGTGTATTTGTCTAGTTCTGCTGACCAACACAAAAGGCTGATGGTGGAGTACTGTAGGTGGCCATGTTTATTGTATTAGTGCCAGTGTATTATATGCTTATTTGGCAGATTTGGCACACTGTGGCATTCTGGCCTACCAATCATTCACAATCAGCATTGTTACTTACCAGGAAGGCAATCTGCTCTCATAATCTTTTTCATGGATTTTCCAGTTCTTGCCTGCTGCTGACCAAAGCCATTGCTGATTTTCATAAGTTAATATATAAATACACTAATATTCTAGCAGCATATGTAATAGTTTGTTTAGAGGAAGCATGTAGCCTATCTTGAGATAAAGAGGAAGTTTTTTTTTTCAAATAGCTTTCTTTATTATTCAGTATATTGTCTGTGTTGTTTAGAACTCAGACATATTACAGTGAGAACCTTGAAAAATGATAAATAAAAATATATTTTTTACTAATACATTGAATGAACCATATGTTCATGCTAGCATCCTACATTGTTTGGCTCACTTTCACTCTAGTTGCAGAAATCAGTGAAAGTTTCACAAAATACTGACTCAGAGGGTGGCCAGAACAGGTTTTCCCCATAGGGAGGTGGTAATTATGGTTAGTGCTCAATGGGACTTCACATTAGACTCCTGGATCAGGCAGGTAGGAAATCGGAGAGTATGATGTTAACGTGAATGCAGGGTGTGGCCTGTATTGTACACAACTAGGTGTCTTGCCCAGTAGAGCTGCCCTCTCTGCTCATGCACACATAGGCAGAGACCAGCACAGCAACCCCACAGGGGAGACATCTGTGCTTCAGTCAGCGCAGTTGAACAGAGTGTTAATTATGTATCAATGAGCCAAACATACAACACTGTACCCAGTATCACATGAACACATTCACACGTAGTGGCACGGACATTAAAGAAGTATTTATTGAATATGACATTAATAAGATGAACTGAGAGACTTAATCTTCAGGAATACATAAATCCTAATTCTAACTAAAGCTTCTGCTGAGTTAATTCAAACCTCTGAATCATTAATGTAGCAGGGGTTTTGTCTCTGTATTGTGTTCTGGATTTACCCAAGAGGAGTATACTGTACATGCAAATTAGAAACGTGCACTGCGTTTTAAAAAAAAAAAAGTTACGGAGGTCATATTAGTACAACTCGATCTCAGCGTAAGGCAAACCAAAAATACATTTGTGATGATAAAGAGGTGCTGCCTATCTAGGTAGATAAATAAGATAATGTTTTGAAAAATGTAGTTCACAGGATGAAATATTACAGTTGCTATTGTCACCGGGGTGCAGCTGACAGTGCCAGCGGCCACAGCTGAGAATGCTGCGCTTCTGGGACCCGAGCAAAGAGGAAACAGTCCCAATTAGCCAGCACAGACAGGTCAGCCGAGCTCCTATTTCTCCCACCACTGTCTGACATCTGCATATGCTGCATGTCTTAAAATAAAGCGCATGCACCAGAGAGTGAGACAGAATACAATGTCTTACACCTATACCATTACAGAGGAGGACAGATAGCTAATCGTGTTACAGAGAGAGAGACACAGAGAGAGAGAAAGACAGACCGAGAAAGAGAGAGCAGGAATTATACACAGTACTGCACAATTACAAGTCCATTTCCTCAAGTATTAACTGTCACAACAGACCAGTTTCAACATGCCCTTAAAGCAGGTTGGTGCATTAGCAGGTCATGCAATAGCCACAGACCTCTTGAGAGGCAAAAAAAAAGGGGGAAAGAAAGCAAAAAAAAAGAGGACAGGACAGGATTGAAAGAGGTAAGCCTGAAATATTAGAAAATGACAGAATGCTACAGAGAATGCATATTTTATTATAATACTATGTATTATTATCTCATTTAAGTACTTGAAATGAAACATGTACATAATAAGGGGGTTAGCTGACTTCCCAGCCACAAATCTTCAGCTTAATACTGTGTCCTTTCTACAGGACATTCACTGAAAACACAGGTGAGAAATCAAAAGAATGAACATTGCCTCTAGTGGTTATGTAACAGCAGCGCAAACGTGTTTGTGCATTCAGTCAAAAGTTGAACATAATATAATAAAGCTCATATTTTTATAAACCCAAGCTTTTGGTTTTCCTGAAATAACTTTGTACATCATACAGAGTGGCTGGGAGAAACTGTGTGTTCTGTGCTAAATCTGCCAGTCCAGATGTATCAGTCTGCCAGACACAACAAAGGAAGCCTCTGACCTTTTGGTCTGACCCACATTTAACAGTGACCGTAAAGGATCAGGTTCCGGACAAAATAAGCGTCCCTCCCCCAGCACCTCCACTCGAATCCCTTGCTACCTTTAAATTCTGGGCCATGGACCTCAACAGATGTGCCTTTTAGCATGTCTACTTTGGCTGGTATGACAGCCCAATTTGAAGCCATACTGTTCATCTGTAAGTGTAAAGCTGCACAGAGAGAATAATAAATAAGTCATTACAATAAATCTCACACAAGACATACAGTGTATCCACCTCATTCACAATGAATCCTTTGAGCCGTGTATTTGCCGTATCTTTACTATTCACTCATCTCAAGTTTAATTCTGTCTTCCTCTTTCACAAACACTATCTCTCCTTCTCTCACTCCTCTTGTCGGCTGTCCTGAGAGAGCCCCTATTACGTGGCCTTGTCGCTCCTCTCATGCAGAAACTCAACTCTGACTTTGTGTGATTATTCTAAAAGTCATCCTCAGGTCAAGGCAGTATGGGGGAAAGAAAGACAGAGGAGGTATTTCATACATTATTCCTCAATCCTTCACCTGTCCCTTCTCTCCCACTCTTCTACACGTATCTCTGTTTGGAAACGCAGTTAAATAAAATTGTCTTGTCATGCTGTGCTTGCCATTGCTCTGGCATACGGACGCCTCACATTGTGCATAGAACTAAAGATAGAAGTTAGTCTAGATAAGGGACGCTGGGGTTTCAGCATACTTGTCCTTCAGGTTGAATGGCAGCACTCACTCTTTCTGTTCACTGGAGTTTCTCTCTCTCTCTCTCTCTCACACACACACACACACACACATACATAATACATACCAGGGGTGTAACATAAGGACATGTTCTGTACGTGTATCTGTTTAGGGCTCTGAATCTTATTTAAACCCAAAGTTGGCATGGAATCATTTTATTTAACTACTGTGACCATATTAAGACAATTATTAAAAACTAATGAATGATATGTGATCTTTGTTTATTACACAGGCTCCTGCTTGCATGTTTTTTTTTCTGCGTACTGTAGGATGACCCCTCTAGTTTCACCCATATACCCCATGAACCTTTCTGGCAAAACAAGCCATAAATATTGTATCTGTATTTGTATCCATTTAGAATATGTCTTTTTTTTCCCAGTCAGAATAATACAGCCATGCATTTGTGTTTACTCATTGATGCTTTTATCCAAAGCGACGTATAATTGAGCAGAGCAGATGCAGGTTATGGGCCTTGCTCAAGGGCCCAACAGTGGCAGCTTGGCAGTGCTGGGATTTAAACTCACAACACACACACACACACACACACATCCTGCCACTGTTTCCCACAGGGTCGTCTGATGAAAGCCAGCGCTGTGTTTGATATGTACACCAGTTTCCCTGCTCCCACACATAACCTTTGGACCTGACCATGACCTGGGTAGCCAGTACTGGGTCACGCAAAGCCATGTCTCCTTCCTCTTTCAAGTGCATCTGCTTAATTAGAGAACAAGGAGGGGGTTAGTGAATGAAAAGGTCGAGTTCACATGGACACACACAGTAGAGAAAGCTCTCTCACTCGCTCTCTTTTTCGCCTTCTGTCTCTTTCTCTGATGTTGTAGAGGTCCCGAGCTCATGTCACTTTTTATTCCTCATACAGCAGAACAATACACTGTAGGATTTCAACCATATAACCAAGGAGATACACTAACTAATGAATGTATTTGTCACTAAAGGGTAAAACATCATGATTTCACACAAAGTAGACCAGAAAGTGGTTCATTTCATGAATCTATTGTTAGACTCGTCCACATGCACAGATGCTTAATCTTCACATCAGGACCATCATCAATTCAAATAATACAGATGTACGTTACATTTTCAATTATGTATCAGATTAATTAGATGGGGTAATTAAATCAAAGATGTATGCCACAATGCAGTCATCACACCTGGGAACTTTTGCAAAATGTCTAACAAATCTATTCGAGGAATATTCATATGAAAAAAAAGCCACCAGAGTAATCCAGGTTAAATGGATCCCTCAAAGGTATGGCTGCAAGTGGTCCACTAGGGATTGCAGGCTTGAAGTCTGAGTTTTCTCTCTACTGTTGGTGTTTGATTTAGTGCTGCTCCAGACGGTGGCAGTGAGGCGGTGTGCTCAGTGACAGACTTTTCTAAGAAGCTGGATCCTCTCAGCCTCCCTAGCGAGCTCCAGTCTGGGGAGATGCTCTCTGATTGTGCACTGTGAGACACACGGTGTCACCCCTCACCGGAGCCTAGGACTGGGAGGTAAGACAGCAGCGGTGTGTTCGTCCAACAAACTCGATCTATTCAAAACTGCGGCTGTGTTCCATATCTTGTTAGTGAACGTCCTATTACAGGACAGGGCAAACATGTCATCAGTTTTAGACTAAAGAAACAGAAATACCTCACGTTTTGCATATAACTGTTTAATCATATTAGGATAAAAGCTAAAACTACCTCTAATATATCTCTACTCTGCTCAGAAAAGGTTCTGTTTAAATAGGACAGACTGTAAAAGTTAAATGCAACTAAAGATAGCATTTACGCAAGGAATCAAACATGACTGGCCATGCTGTTAGAGGAAAATAATAATGATGATGTCTGACAGGATGCAGAGAAGCGTTACAGACATTCATTATTTTCCAATATCAGCAAGTCTTAAAGTACTTTATTCGTCTTATAGGACACCACTGTGACAATGCTCATTTTCTATTCATTTATTTATTAAAGAATGAATAAAACACCTCACACATTTTATCCATTTCTAATAAAATTTAATGTTGTGGAACATTTGTAAAAGTACTTAGTTCCTGTTATTACCAACAATATAACAGTTATAAACAATCCTTCCCTAACCAGCATATCTCTCTCTCTCTCTCTCCTCTCTCTCTCGCTCTCTCTAAACGACGTTAACAAGACAAAAAAGTGCAGCTTGTCATGTTTTAAAGAAACCCCAAAGCTCCCCATTGAAGGCTCCCCCTTGTTATAGTTCTTTATAACTTAAAGTTATAGCTATATTTCTGACTGTTATAAAGCACTGATATTAAAGACTCCTTACCAACACGGTCTGGGAAGATTTATCAAAGTAGAAGTAACCATTTGTTTTTGAGAATATACTCAAGTTAAAAGACACATTTATACCCTGCATGTTGCAATATATCTGAGTGAAATAATAAATGATCTCTACTGTCATCATGTTCATGTCTTTCCCATTCCGTTCATTCAGTCCTCAAGGAGTTTCACCATCAAGCTACAGCAAAACCATCAAACTCACAGCTAAAGTACTCTACCACAAAAGAGCTGGGCTTTGTGAGCAGAGCTTAGAAGCAGTGTGATTTACTGATACTAAGCATATTTCAGTCTGTCGACTAAAAACAGTCTGAGAGAGAGAGCGAGAGAGAGAGAGAGAGAGAGAGAGAGAGAGAGAGAGAGAGAGAGAGAGAGAGAGAGAGAGAGAGAGAGAGAGAAGGAGGGAGTGTGGTGTGTGTGTGTGTGTGTGTGTGTAGGCCCTAAATCACCCTGAGTGGATGAAATGTGGACAGGATATGGGGACATTGCTTTCTTAGTGGGGCAAAGGCCTAGGAAATGCCTGTTAGCATATTTTCAACAAACTCATTGACACCTGGCTAAACGTCCTGTATAGAAAGGAAGTGAGAGTGACCACAAGTGCCACATGTTAACAGTCGAAATTGAGAGAGAGAGAGAGAGAGAGAGAGAGAGAGAGAGACAGACTATTTGACAGACTGTTCGATTGCACTATATGATCAAATCTCTTATTACTCAGGTTATGTCATATGTTTTAAGATGCAGCAGGAATAGACACAAAGTGCATCAGCAATGTCTTGCGTAAAATATTTCAGGGTTGAGCAAAGTCATGTATGAAATGCAAATTACAAAAAAAAAAAAAGAAGAAGAAAGGGAAGAGGCGCACACTCCTCAAGTGTTTAAACCACTAGTATTCCATGAATATTAATGTCCTGAAAAAATGACAATAGCAGCGCAAAGCTGTTTACAGCAGAGAGCAGCATGTTTTAGGCTCTGAATCTGCTGTTTAGCATGCACTGGTACCAAGCCATATCAAATAAGCAGACACACCACCTGACTCACTACTACTCAGCTCTGACATTGTGTCTCACAAGCCACTGGAGTAGGACGAGAGACAAGAGAGGAGACAACAGAGAGAGAGAGAGAGAAAGAGAGAGAGAGAGAGAGAAGGAGGGAGTGTGGAGTCAGTGAAGGAGAGAGATGGGAAAAGAAGAAGAAAAAGAAGAAGAAGAAGAAGAAGAAGAAGAAGAAGAAGAAGAGGAAGAAGAAGAAGAAGAAGAAGAAGAAGAAGTCTGGCTGGAGAGGGAGTGAGGAGAAAATGGCTGATTATGTTAAGATGTCATACGTTATGGCTGAACTGTTGACCT